>NC_058083.1:397783237-398065756 GCF_014858855.1 Bufo gargarizans | reverse complement strand
TATAACTACTATAATATTGCTCCTATGTACATGTCATGGTCTTACCTCCTTGCTGTTCCCTTCGTTTGACATGTGCTGGCGGCCATCTTGGTTTCTGGGTTTTCTTGTAGCCTCCCACCCTGCGGCTCCTCCTTCCCACTGGGAGGAGCTGGATGCCCAGCTCATATATATAGGAGGTCTGTGGCTTCAGTTCCTTGCTTGGTCCTCCTGTGTTCACATGCTTCCAAGACTGCTGCTGCTTCTGGTTCCTGATCCTGGCCTCGTCTGACTACCCCGTTGGTTCCTGATTCCGGCTTCGTCTGACTACCCCGTTGGTTCCTGATTCCGGCTTCGTCTGACTACCCCGTTGGTTCCTGTTCCTGGCTTCGTCTGACTACCCTTCTGGTTCCTGACCTCTGTCTCCGCAAGACCCTGCTTCGGTTTAGCCATCCGTTCGGACTTTGCTTACGGCTTGCTCTTCAATAAAACCTTCTTATTTTCCACTTATCTCTTGTTGTACGTCTGGTTCATGGTTCCATGACATTAGGACCAAGCCATGAATTCTGACGGTACAGGGCCACCCTCGCTACCTACGCTGGTTGCCAGACTTGATCAGCAGGATCACCTGTTGGGTCGGTTCGCTGTGGCGTTGCAAACCCTGCTTGAACGCACGGCTCATTTAGCTTCCGTTGCCGATGGGTCGGTTGTCGCTCCTGGGCCCGCTCCTACTGCCGCTCCGGTTGTTGCGCCAGAGTCTACCCTGACACCTGTTGCTGCGCCTGTGGTGTTCAGGGTATGACCGGTTCTGCCCCCCTTCCACAGCGCTTTGGGGGAGAGCCAACTCAGTGCCGAGGTTTCCTTAACCAGGTGGGCATTTACTTCGAGTTGCTGCCACATGCCTTTCCTACTGAGAGATCAAGGGTGGGCTTCTTGATCTCGCTGCTCTCGGACAAGGCCTTGGCCTGGGCCAGCCCTTTATGGGAGAACAACAATCCGGTGGTTGCCGAGTTTTCCGGTTTTGTTGCTTCTCTTCGGAAGGTATTCGATGTGCCGGCTCGTGCTGCCTCTGCTGCGAAGCTCCTTATGTCCATCAGACAGGGTTCACGATCCGTAGCTGAATACGCCATTGAGTTTCGTACCCTGGCAGCAGAGGTGGGCTGGAATAATGAGGCTCTGGTCGCTGCTTTCTCTCATGGTCTCTCGGATGCCTTGAAGGATGAGGTTGCAGCTAAGGACCTACCAGTGGAGCTCGAGTCTCTTATTTCTTTCCTGATTTTGATTGACACCAGACTCAGGGAGAGACCTTCCTTTAAGGAGAGCCTGCGGAGGTCTCCTAACAGATTGGCGCCTACGTTTGCTGTCCCACCCGTGCCTCCCTCTCCTCCCACGCCTCCTGGGGATGACTTGTCTGGGGGTGAACCCATGCAGCGGGGGTTTGCTCGCCTGTCTGAGGGGGAGAGGGTACTCCGGAGACGCGAGGGCCGATGCATGTACTGTGGTCTCGGTGGGCATTTTCGGTTGGCATGTCCGAACCGTCCGGGAGAACGCTCGCACCTGAGGTCCTGTCGGGGGCAGATCTTGGGTGGAGTCTCCTCGTCCCCGGTTTCCCGTGTTGACAAACCACTGATCACGGTTGTCCTCTCCTGGGTCGGGGGCTCGGTGACGACCCAGGCGTTGGTGGACTCTGGTGCTGGTGGTTTGTTCATTGATAGAGTGTTCGTTGCCGCCAATTCCATTCCTCTGCAGCCTCGAGGTTCCCCACTGGCTCTTGAGGCGATAGACGGCAGACCCCTTCTGCCGCCACACGTGACTCATGAGACCCTTCCAGTGGGGATAGCCATTGGTGCCGTTCACAGAGAGTCGGTCTGTCTCCAGGTTATTTCGTCTCCACACTACTCGGTGGTCTTGGGGTACCCCTGGCTCCAGAAGCATAATCCGACTTTCGATTGGAGATCGGTCGAGATCCTCTCGTGGTCACCGCAGTGTGGGGCTAGTTGCATCCATGGGCCTGTCAAGTTGCTGTGTACTTCCTCGGACTCTCTGTTGCCTCCTGAATACGAAGAGTACCGGGATGTATTCGATAAGGTGCGCGCGGTTGCCCTACCTCCGCACCGCCCATACGATTGTGCCATAGAGTTACAATCCGGTGCCGTTCCTCCTCGTGGCAAAGTCTATCCACTGTCGGTAGCGGAGAATGAGGCCATGGAGGAGTACGTGAGGGAGGCGCTTTCACGCGGACACATTCGCAAATCCTCGTCCCCGGCAGGGGCTGGATTTTTCTTTGTGAAAAAGAAGGGCGGCGAGTTGAGGCCTTGCATCGATTACAGGGGTCTCAATCGCATCACGATCAAGAACGCTTACCCGATACCCTTGATTTCCGAGCTGTTCGATCGCCTCAAAGGGGCCACGGTCTTTACCAAACTCGACCTGAGGGCGGCATATAACCTGGTAAGGATCAAGGCGGGCGATGAGTGGAAGACCGCGTTTAACACCAGGACCGGTCATTATGAATCCTTGGTTATGCCCTTTGGGTTGTGCAATGCGCCCGCAGTCTTCCAGGAATTCATCAACGATGTTTTCCGTGACCTGTTGCAGCAGTGTGTGGTGGTCTATTTGGATGACATCTTGGTATATTCTGCATCCATGGAGGCCCACATTCTGGATGTCAGACGAGTGTTGCAACGCTTACGAGAGAACAAGCTGTTCGGTAAGCTTGAGAAATGCGAATTTCACCGATCCCAGGTAACCTTCTTAGGTTACATCATTTCCGCTGAGGGGTTCTCCATGGATCCTGAGAAGGTTTCGGCTGTCTTACAGTGGCCCCAGCCCAGTGGGCTTCGTGCCCTGCAGCGCTTTTTGGGCTTCGCCAATTATTATCGGAAGTTCATCAGGGACTTTTCCATGCTAGCCAAGCCTCTCACGGATCTGACCAGGAAGGGCAGTAATCCTCAGGTCTGGCCGCTCGAGGCCATCCGAGCTTTTGAGGCTCTAAAGTCCGCCTTTGTGTCGGCTCCGATTCTGTCGCATCCCAACCCTGGGTTGCCTTTTGTCCTCGAGGTGGACGCGTCTGAGACGGGAGTAGGCGCCCTCCTGTCTCAGCGTAGAACACCAGAGGGTCCTCTGCTTCCTTGTGGGTTTTACTCCCGGAAACTGTCTTCCGCGGAGTGCAACTATCAGATTGGTGACAGGGAGTTATTGGCCATCGTGCAGGCCCTTAAAGAATGGAGGCACTTGCTCGAGGGCTCGGTGGTTCCGGTTCTCATCCTGACGGACCACAAGAATCTGACCTACCTCTCTGAGGCCAAGAGATTGACACCACGTCAGGCCAGATGGGCTCTGTTCTTGTCACGTTTTAATTACGTGGTCTCCTACCTACCCGGCTCCAAGAACATCAGAGCGGATGCCTTATCACGGCAGTACTCCGAGCTGTCCGGGGAGGAGTCGATTCCGACTACGGTCATACCCCCGAATCAGATCCTGGCCGCTATTCGCACCAGCCTGACTTCTCCTCTGGGTGAGCAGATTTTGGCGGCTCAATCTGGTGCTCCCTCTGGGAGACCCAACGGCAGATGTTTTGTGCCTGAGGAGTTGCGCACTCGGTTGTTGCGAACCTACCATAACTCCAAGGCCGCGGGGCACCCTGGAAAGAATCAGCTGTCCTGGGCGGTTTCACGTCTGTTCTGGTGGCCTTCTCTACGTTCCGACATCGCCGCATATGTAGCGGCATGCTCCGTTTGTGCCCAGAGTAAGTCCCCTCGGCACCTTCCGTTGGGCCTTTTGCAACCCATAGCCACCGGGGAGCGTCCATGGTCACACCTGGGGATGGATTTCATTGTGGACCTCCCTGCATCCCGAGGCCATACGGTCATTCTCATGATTGTGGATCGGTTTTCCAAAATGTGCCACTGTGTTCCTCTCAAGAAGTTACCCTCTGCACAAGAGTTGGCCTCGATTTTTGCCAGGGAGGTCTTCCGGTTGCACGGTTTGCCCAAGGAGATTGTGTCGGATCGGGGGAGTCAGTTTGTGTCCAGGTTCTGGCGCGCCTTTTGCTCCCAGTTGGGGATTCATCTCTCTTTCTCCTCGGCCTACCACCCTCAGTCCAATGGGGCCGCAGAACGATCCAATCAGGCCTTGGAGCAATTCCTTCGTTGCTATGTCTCCGATCACCAAGACAATTGGGTTGACCTCCTGCCTTGGGCTGAGTTTGCCAGGAACACGGCGGTGAACTCTTCCTCTGGGACGTCTCCCTTCATGGCCAATTATGGGTTCCAACCTGCCGTGTTACCGGAGGTATTCTCTCCCCAGGATATTCCGGCTGTGGAGGATCACCTTTCCGTCCTACGTGCTTCTTGGGTACAGATCCAGAGGTCCCTTGAGGTCTCTGCGCAGCGCCAGAAACTCCAGGCTGATCGCAGACGAGCGCCCGCTCCTTCCTACCAGGTCGGAGACCGCGTATGGTTGTCCACCCGCAACCTCAACCTTCGAGTGCCCACTCCCAAGCTGGCGCCTCGCTTTGTTGGTCCCTTCCGAGTGCTTCGCAGGGTAAACCCGGTAGCCTATGCCCTTGCGCTTCCTCCTGGCATGCGGATCTCCAACGTGTTTCATGTCTCCCTGTTGAAGCCACTGGTGTGTAATCGTTTCACTTCCTCGATTCCTCGGCCTCGTCCGGTCCAAGTGGGCAATCGTGAGGAGTATGAGGTGAGCAATATCCTGGACTCACGCCTGGTCCGCGGCCGGGTGCAGTTTTTGGTCCATTGGCGTGGTTATGGTCCAGAGGAGCGTTCCTGGGTTCCCTCCGCAGATGTCCATGCTCCTGCTTTGCTCCGAGCCTTCCACGCACGCTTCCCTCAGAAACCGTTCCTTACTCCGCGGAGGAGGGGCCCTTGAGGGGGAGGTACTGTCATGGTCTTACCTCCTTGCTGTTCCCTTCGTTTGACATGTGCTGGCGGCCATCTTGGTTTCTGGGTTTTCTTGTAGCCTCCCACCCTGCGGCTCCTCCTTCCCACTGGGAGGAGCTGGATGCCCAGCTCATATATATAGGAGGTCTGTGGCTTCAGTTCCTTGCTTGGTCCTCCTGTGTTCACATGCTTCCAAGACTGCTGCTGCTTCTGGTTCCTGATCCTGGCCTCGTCTGACTACCCCGTTGGTTCCTGATTCCGGCTTCGTCTGACTACCCCGTTGGTTCCTGATTCCGGCTTCGTCTGACTACCCCGTTGGTTCCTGTTCCTGGCTTCGTCTGACTACCCTTCTGGTTCCTGACCTCTGTCTCCGCAAGACCCTGCTTCGGTTTTGCCATCCATTCGGACTTTGCTTACGGCTTGCTCTTCAATAAAACCTTCTTATTTTCCACTTATCTCTTGTTGTACGTCTGGTTCATGGTTCCATGACAGGTGACAGGCGCAGCTTGCCCCTGATTTTGTATATGGCCAAAAAATGAACAGACTATTGCTGGTTAAATGCACTTGGTGTCACAGCTTCACCCTGATGTAGGCTTTAGCCAAAAAACAACCACACCATTGAGGGTTAAATGCACTTGGTGACAGGCGCAGCTTGCCCCTGATTTTGTATATGGCCAAAAAATGAACAGACTATTGCTGGTTAAATGCACTTGGTGTGACAGCTTCACCCTGATGTAGGCTTTAGCCAAAAAACAACCACACCATTGAGGGTTAAATGCACTTGGTCGCAGCTTGTGCTGGCGCACCACAAGACACAAAATGGCCGCCGATCACCCCAGAAAAATGAGACTGACAAACGGTCTGTGCAGCCTAAAAACAGTGAGCAATTGAGGATCAGCAGCTCAATGATCCACAGCTGCAGATCGATCAGTTAATCAAGTCCTTTGGAGGAGTTAATCTGCCTAATCTCGCCCTACTGTCGCAGCCGCAACCTCTCCCTACGCTAATCAGAGCAGAGTGACGGGCGGCGCTATGTGACTCCAGCTTAAATAGAGGCTGGGTCACATGGTGCTCTGGCCAATCACAGCCATGCCAATAGTAGGCATGGCTGTGATGGCCTCTTGGGGCAAGTAGTATGACGCTTGTTGATTGGCTGCTTTGCAGCCTTTCAAAAAGCGCCAAGAAAGCGTCACAAAAGCGCCAAGAAAGCGACGAACACCGAACCCGAACCCGGACTTTTACGAAAATGTCCGGGTTCGGGTCCGTGTCACGGACACCCCAAAATTCGGTACGAACCCGAACTATACAGTTCGAGTTCGCTCATCCCTAATCGTGAGATATAATTTTTTGCTAGAATAACATATTGAGCTTGCATCTCACCTTGTATATCTCTAGCAATTTCTCTGTAACAAACTGTATATTCTGTGCATGCACCATGGAAAAGCAAAAGAGTTATAGTTCTCAACATTTTGCCATAATATATGACTTCCCAAAAGTGGCTACAGATTGTGGAAAAGTATTTCTAGCTATAAACAAGGTAGATACATAAATCAGCAAGTACAGAGCTAAAAGTGCATTTCAGTAATTCAAGGCTGTTTACCACCCCATAAACGCTATGCATTTGGGATTTCTGGGTGCATATGATAACAGAGATAATTGGTAATAATGTTTGCACAACGTGTACTGAATCCACAAGTATCGAGAATGGACCGAAGATCTGTTATGCAGAAGAAAGCCTTTCAAGCAGGCATGATTCTTCCAGATTTTTCCTCCATTTTATTAAATTAATTTTTTTGGTCAACTTTTTCATCTAAAAACTTGTTTTGTCCAAGAACATTTTCTTGTTAGAGATTCAGAGAGAGGAACCTGCAGAAGTTGTCATGCTTTGTTATGATAGAAATTGCGATTTCTAACTTTCTATCCATGACATATTGATAATATAGATAATCTTCTCAAGGTCAAAGCATTGGCAAAATGATTTGCAGAACGTTGTTTAAGAATATATAAGCAAAACACTTGTTTTATGTAGCTGTGAAAAAAATTGGTAGCTGCACAAAAATTTGGTGTGTGCTCTACCTGTTCAGGTCATGTTAAGATGACAGAGTATGCCTACTTGCTCAGAATACTTTAACTGTCTGTAATAATTTAGCTGTTCCTGGCAAATTCCTTAAAGGGAACCTGTCAGCGGGAAAAAACACCCCAAACCACAAGCAGCACCTTCAAGTAGCAAGCAGTGTGTTTCTAGTGATGATTTTCATCCTACAGTCAGATGCGGAAAACGTATGAAAAAACTTTCTTTTATCTCCTGCGTATGTTATTTTCCAGTCACGCTTGAAGTCAAGAGGGCAGTGACCTCCTTGCTTCAAGTCAAGGTAACCATGCCCCTTCCCTGCCCCTTCGCCTGTGACTGAAAGCTGGTTGTTTGGCACCGCCAGCCAATCTCTTGTGCATAAGCGCTGTCAATCACAGTCGAAGGCACGGTTACCTTAACTTAGTTAGAAACACACTGCTGGCTACTTGAAGGCACTGCTTGCAGTTTGGCGTGGCTTTTCCCACTGACAGGTTCCCTCTAAAGGCGTTATCCGAGTATACATTTTTCCCTTTCACTGTGCTTTCCCTGACAGGACCTGCAAGTTAATAATGTACTTGTGCTACTTTTTTGTCTCACTCCAAATATCAGAAGAGTTGTCATAGCACTCTCTATGGAGACTGTCTTTCCCCTGACATCATGACCAGGCCTCCAAGGATCCCCTCTCTTAGAATTCCAGCCATCCCGGGATCAACTTGCAAGATAACAGGCTAAACTAAATGGACAGATTTCTTTTTAAGCCTTGCAAACTATGGGGCACATTTATTAGGATCAGCATTTTAGATGCCGGCCTTTATAAGCCCTATAGTTGGCAGTGGATCGCCGAAGTTGGTGCCTCTACATAACTTTGGCACACCCAGCGCCGATTCTAAATGTAAGACCGCTTCCTAGCTGTCTTACATTTAAACCATTTAGACCATTTTCTACACCTACAACAGGCATAGAAAATGGTAAATGAGATGGGTCTACTGTCCCATCCCCTTCCCCACTTATTCCACACCCACTTTTTTAGAACTGGCGTGAGTTTTTTAGAACATGGCGTGCGACAGAATCAGCACCAGATATACACCACAAAAGTGGCATATACCTGGTCATAAATGACCCCCTATGTTACTATGAATGGTCGTGATGTCAGACCCAAGTGATCTTGGAATGGGCTAGTTGATGCTCTCAATCCACAAGCAGGGTTAGACTTGTCCACTGCTTGTCATATCAAAACTGCGTGGGAAGAAACATTAGGAGTAGGGATGAGCGAACTCGAACTGTATAGTTCGGGTTCGTACCGAATTTTGGGGTGTCCGTGACACGGACCCGAACCCGGACATTTTCGTAAAAGTCCGGGTTCGGGTTCGGTGTTCGTCGCTTTCTTGGCGCTTTTGTGACGCTTTCTTGGCGCTTTTTGAAAGGCTGCAAAGCAGCCAATCAACAAGCGTCATACTACTTGCCCCAAGAGGCCATCACAGCCATGCCTACTATTGGCATGGCTGTGATTGGCCAGAGCACCATGTGACCCAGCCTCTATTTAAGCTGGAGTCACATAGCGCCGCCCGTCACTCTGCTCTGATTAGCGTAGGGAGAGGTTGCGGCTGCGACAGTAGGGCGAGATTAGGCAGATTAACTCCTCCAAAGGACTTGATTAACTGATCGATCTGCAGCTGTGGATCATTGAGCTGCTGATCCTCAATTGCTCACTGTTTTTAGGCTGCACAGACCGTTTGTCAGTCTCATTTTTCTGGGGTGATCGGCGGCCATTTTGTGTCTTGTGGTGCGCCAGCACAAGCTGCGACCAAGTGCATTTAACCCTCAATGGTGTGGTTGTTTTTTGGCTAAAGCCTACATCAGGGTGAAGCTGTCACACCAAGTGCATTTAACCAGCAATAGTCTGTTCATTTTTTGGCCATATACAAAATCAGGGGCAAGCTGCGCCTGTCACCAAGTGCATTTAACCCTCAATGGTGTGGTTGTTTTTTGGCTAAAGCCTACATCAGGGTGAAGCTGTGACACCAAGTGCATTTAACCAGCAATAGTCTGTTCATTTTTTGGCCATATACAAAATCAGGGGCAAGCTGCGCCTGTCACCAAGTGCATTTAACCCTCAATGGTGTGGTTGTTTTTTGGCTAAAGCCTACATCAGGGTGAAGCTGTCACACCAAGTGCATTTAACCAGCAATAGTCTGTTCATTTTTTGGCCATATACAAAATCAGGGGCAAGCTGCGCCTGTCACCAAGTGCATTTAACCCTCAATGGTGTGGTTGTTTTTTGGCTAAAGCCTACATCAGGGTGAAGCTGTCACACCAAGTGCATTTAACCAGCAATAGTCTGTTTATTTTTTGGCCATATCCCAGTCTAATTCTGTCACTAAATCCATACCGGTCACCCAGCGCCTAAATACTAGGCCTCAAATTTATATCCAGCTAAATCTGTCCCTAGTGCTGTAGCTGGGCGAGTTATTTAGTGTCCGTTCAAGCACATTTCTTGTTCTGGGTTGAAATACAATTCCCAATTTAGCAATTTCATAATTTAGTGGTTCCTGCTATATCAGAGCTATTTGAAATCTATCCCAAAAAGGGTATATAATATTGAAGGTGCACATTGGGTCATTCAGAATAACTTCACACACACCCGCTACTGTGTATTTCCAAGTCTAATTCTGTCACTAAACCCATACCTGTCACCCAGCGCCTAAATACTAGGCCTCAAATTTAAATCCCTCTAAATCTCTCGTTACCGCTGTACTGTTGTTGCTGGGCAAGATATTTAGTGTCCGTCAAAGCACATTTTTTGTTCTGGGTTGAAGTACAATTCCCAATTTAGCAATTTCATAATTTAGTGGTTCCTGCTATATCAGAGCTATTTGGAATCTATCCCTAAAAGGGTATATAATATTGAAGGTGCACATTGGGTCATTCAGAATAACTTCACACACACCCGCTACTGTGTATTTCCAAGTCTAATTCTGTCACTAAACCCATACCTGTCACCCAGCGCCTAAATACTAGGCCTCAAATTTAAATCCCTCTAAATCTCTCGTTACCGCTGTACTGTTGTTGCTGGGCAAGATATTTAGTGTCCGTCAAAGCACATTTTTTGTTCTGGGTTGAAGTACAATTCCCAATTTAGCAATTTCATAATTTAGTGGTTTCTGCTATATCAGAGCTATTTGAAATCTATCCCTAAAAGGGTATATAATATTGAAGGTGCACATAGGGTCATTCAGAATAACTTCACACACACGCTTCTGTGCATTTCCAAGTCTAATTCTGTCACTAAATCCATACCGGTGACCCAGCGCCTAAATACTAGGCCTCAAATTTAAATCCCTCTAAATCTCTCGTTACCCACCGCTGTACTGTTGTTGCTGGGCAAGATATTTAGTGTCCGTCAAAGCACATTTTTTGTTCTGGGTTGAAGTACAATTCCCAATTTAGCAATTTCATAATTTAGTGGTTTCTGCTATATCAGAGCTATTTGAAATCTATCCCTAAAAGGGTATATAATATTGAAGGTGCACATAGGGTCATTCAGAATAACTTCACACACACGCTTCTGTGCATTTCCAAGTCTAATTCTGTCACTAAATCCGTACCGGTGACCCAGCGCCTAAATACTAGGCCTCAAATTTAAATCCCTCTAAATCTCTCGTTACCCACCGCTGTACTGTTGTTGCTGGGCAAGATATTTAGTGTCCGTCAAAGCACATTTTTTGTTCTGGGTTGAAGTACAATTCCCAATTTAGCAATTTCATAATTTAGTGGTTTCTGCTATATCAGAGCTATTTGAAATCTATCCCTAAAAGGGTATATAATATTGAAGGTGCACATAGGGTCATTCAGAATAACTTCACACACACGCTTCTGTGCATTTCCAAGTCTAATTCTGTCACTAAATCCATACCGGTGACCCAGCGCCTAAATACTAGGCCTCAAATTTAAATCCCTCTAAATCTCTCGTTACCCACCGCTGTACTGTTGTTGCTGGGCAAGATATTTAGTGTCCGTCAAAGCACATTTTTTGTTCTGTGTTGAAGTACAATTCCCAATTTAGCAATTTCATAATTTAGTGGTTTCTGCTATATCAGAGCTATTTGAAATCTATCCCTAAAAGGGTATATAATATTGAAGGTGCACATAGGGTCATTCAGAATAACTTCACACACACGCTTCTGTGCATTTCCAAGTCTAATTCTGTCACTAAATCCATACCTGTCACCCAGCGCCTAAATACTAGGCCTCAAATTTAAATCCCTCTAAATCTCTCGTTACCGCTGTCCTGTTGTAGCTGGGAAAGTTATTTAGTGTCCGTCAAAGCACATTTTTTGTTCTGGGTTGAAGTACAATTCCCAATTTAGCAATTTCATAATTTAGTGGTTCCTGCTATATCAGAGCTATTTGAAATCTATCCCAAAAAGGGTATATAATATTGAAGGTGCACATTGGGTCATTCAGAATAACTTCACACACACCCGCTACTGTGTATTTCCAAGTCTAATTCTGTCACTAAACCCATACCTGTCACCCAGCGCCTAAATACTAGGCCTCAAATTTAAATCCCTCTAAATCTCTCGTTACCGCTGTCCTGTTGTAGCTGGGAAAGTTATTTAGTGCCCGTCAAAGCACATTTTTTGTTCTGGGTTGAAGTACAATTCCCAATTTAGCAATTTCATAATTTAGTGGTTCCTGCTATATCAGAGCTATTTGAAATCTATCCCAAAAAGGGTATATAATATTGAAGGTGCACATTGGGTCATTCAGAATAACTTCACACACACGCTTCTGTGCATTTCCAAGTCTAATTCTGTCACTAAATCCATACCGGTCACCCAGCGCCTAAATACTAGGCCTCAAATTTATATCCCGCTGAATTTGAATACAATACATTGGGCCAAATAATATATTTGTTGTTGTGGTGAACCATAACAATGAGAAAAACATCTAGTAAGGGACGCGGACGTGGACATGGTCGTGGTGGTGTTAGTGGACCCTCTGGTGCTGGGAGAGGACGTGGCCGTTCTGCCACATCCACACGTCCTAGTGTACCAACTACCTCAGGTCCCAGTAGCCGCCAGAATTTACAGCGATATATGGTGGGGCCCAATGCCGTTCTAAGGATGGTAAGGCCTGAGCAGGTACAGGCATTAGTCAATTGGGTGGCCGACAGTGGATCCAGCACGTTCACATTATCTCCCACCCAGTCTTCTGCAGAAAGCGCACAGATGGCGCCTGAAAACCAACCCCATCAGTCTGTCACATCACCCCCATGCATACCAGGGAAACTGTCTCAGCCTCAAGTTATGCAGCAGTCTCTTATGCTGTTTGAAGACTCCGCTGGCAGGGTTTCCCAAGGGCATCCACCTAGCCCTTCCCCAGCGGTGAAAGACATAGAATGCACTGACGCACAACCACTTATGTTTCCTGATGATGAGGACATGGGAATACCACCTCAGCATGTCTCTGATGATGACGAAACACAGGTGCCAACTGCTGCGTCTTTCTGCAGTGTGCAGACTGAACAGGAGGTCAGGGATCAAGACTGGGTGGAAGACGATGCAGGGGACGATGAGGTCCTAGACCCCACATGGAATGAAGGTCGTGCCACTGACTTTCACAGTTCGGAGGAAGAGGCAGTGGTGAGACCGAGCCAACAGCGTAGCAAAAGAGGGAGCAGTGGGCAAAAGCAGAACACCCGCCGCCAAGAGACTCCGCCTGCTACTGACCGCCGCCATCTGGGACCGAGCACCCCAAAGGCAGCTTCAAGGAGTTCCCTGGCATGGCACTTCTTCAAACAATGTGCTGACGACAAGACCCGAGTGGTTTGCACGCTGTGCCATCAGAGCCTGAAGCGAGGCATTAACGTTCTGAACCTGAGCACAACCTGCATGACCAGGCACCTGCATGCAAAGCATGAACTGCAGTGGAGTAAACACCTTAAAACCAAGGAAGTCACTCAGGCTCCCCCTGCTACCTCTTCTGCTGCTGCCGCCTCGGCCTATTCTGCTGCTGCCGCCTCGGCCTCTTCCTCCGCCTCTGGAGGAACGTTGGCACCTGCCGCCCAGCAAACAGGGGATGTACCACCAACACCACCACCACCACCTCCGTCACCAAGCGTCTCAACCATGTCACACGCCAGCGTTCAGCTCTCCATCTCACAAACATTTGATAGAAAGCGTAAATTCCCACCTAGCCACCCTCGATCCCTGGCCCTGAATGCCAGCATTTCTAAACTACTGGCCTATGAAATGCTGTCATTTAGGCTGGTGGACACAGACAGCTTCAAACAGCTCATGTCGCTTGCTGTCCCACAGTATGTTGTTCCCAGCCGGCACTACTTCTCCAAGAGAGCCGTGCCTTCCCTGCACAACCAAGTATCCGATAAAATCAAGTGTGCACTGCGCAACGCCATCTGTAGCAAGGTCCACCTAACCACAGATACGTGGACCAGTAAGCACGGCCAGGGACGCTATATCTCCCTAACTGCACACTGGGTAAATGTAGTGGCAGCTGGGCCCCAGGCGGAGAGCTGTTTGGCGCACGTCCTGCCGCCGCCAAGGATCGCAGGGCAACATTCTTTGCCTCCTGTTGCCACCTCCTCCTTCTCGGCTTCCTCCTCCTCTTCTTCCACCTGCTCATCCAGTCAGCCACACACCTTCACCACCAACTTCAGCACAGCCCGGGGTAAACGTCAGCAGGCCATTCTGAAACTCATATGTTTGGGGGACAGGCCCCACACCGCACAGGAGTTGTGGCGGGGTATTGAACAACAGACCGACGAGTGGTTGCTGCCGGTGAGCCTCAAGCCCGGCCTGGTGGTGTGTGATAATGGGCGAAATCTCGTTGCAGCTCTGGGACTAGCCAATTTGACGCACATCCCTTGCTTGGCGCATGTGCTGAATTTGGTGGTGCAGAAGTTCATTCACAACTACCCCGACATGTCAGAGCTGCTGCATAAAGTGCGGGCCGTCTGTTCGCGCTTCCGGCGTTCACATCCTGCCGCTGCTCGCCTGTCTGCGCTACAGCGTAACTTCGGCCTTCCCGCTCACCGCCTCATATGCGACGTGCCCACCAGGTGGAACTCCACCTTGCACATGCTGGACAGACTGTGCGAGCAGCAGCAGGCCATAGTGGAGTTTCAGCTGCAGCACGCACGGGTCAGTCGCACTACAGAACAGCACCACTTCACCACCAATGACTGGGCCTCCATGCGAGACCTGTGTGCCCTGTTGCGCTGTTTCGAGTACTCCACCAACATGGCCAGTGGCGATGACACCGTTATCAGCGTTACAATACCACTTCTATGTCTCCTTGAGAAAACACTTAGGGCGATGATGGAACAGGAGGTGGCCCAGGAGGAGGAGGAGGAGGATGAGGAAGAGGGGTCATTTTTAGCACTTTCAGGCCAGTCTCTTCGAAGTGACTCAGAGGGAGGTTTTTTGCAACAGCAGAGGCCAGGTACAAATGTGGCCAGCCAGGGCCCACTACTGGAGGACGAGGAGGACGAGGATGAGGAGGAGGTGGAGGAGGATGAGGATGAAGCATGGTCACAGCGGGGTGGCACCCAACGCAGCTCGGGTCCATCACTGGTGCGTGGCTGGGGGGAAAGGCAGGACGATGACGATACGCCTCCCACAGAGGACAGCTTGTCCTTACCCCTGGGCAGCCTGGCACACATGAGCGACTACATGCTGCAGTGCCTGCGCAACGACAGCAGAGTTGCCCACATTTTAACCTGTGCGGACTACTGGGTTGCCACCCTGCTGGATCCACGCTACAAAGACAATGTGCCCACCTTACTTCCTGCACTGGAGCGTGATAGGAAGATGCGCGAGTACAAGCGCACGTTGGTAGACGCGCTACTGAGAGCATTCCCAAATGTCACAGGGGAACAAGTGGAAGCCCAAGGCCAAGGCAGAGGAGGAGCAAGAGGTCGCCAAGGCAGCTGTGTCACGGCCAGCTCCTCTGAGGGCAGGGTTAGCATGGCAGAGATGTGGAAAACTTTTGTCAACACGCCACAGCTAACTGCACCACCACCTGATACGCAACGTGTTAGCAGGAGGCAACATTTCACTAACATGGTGGAACAGTACGTGTGCACACCCCTCCACGTACTGACTGATGGTTCGGCCCCATTCAACTTCTGGGTCTCTAAATTGTCCACGTGGCCAGAGCTAGCCTTTTATGCCTTGGAGGTGCTGGCCTGCCCGGCAGCCAGCGTTTTGTCTGAACGTGTATTCAGCACGGCAGGGGGCGTCATTACAGACAAACGCAGCCGCCTGTCTACAGCCAATGTGGACAAGCTGACGTTCATAAAAATGAACCAGGCATGGATCCCACAGGACCTGTCCGTCCCTTGTCCAGATTAGACATTAACTACCTCCCCATAACCATATATTATTGGACTCCAGGGCACTTCCTCATTCAATCCTATTTTTATTTTCATTTTACCATTATATTGCGATGCTACCCAAAGTTGAATGAACCTCTCCTCTGCCTGTGTGCTAGGCCTAAATATATGCCAATGGACTGTTGCAGTGGTGGCTGACATGAAGCCTGATTCTCTGCTATGACATGCAGACTAATTCTCTGCTGACATGAAGCCAGATTGTCTGTTACGGGACCTCTCTCCTCTGCCTGGGTGCTGGGCCTAAATTTATGACAATGGACTGTTGCAGTGGTGGCTGACGTGAAGCCTGATTCTCTGCTATGACATGCAGACTGATTCTCTGCTGACATGAAGCCAGATCCTCTGTTACGGGACCTCTCTCCTCTGCCTGGGTGCTGGGCCTAAATTTATGACAATGGACTGTTGCAGTGGTGGCTGACGTGAAGCCTGATTCTCTGCTATGACATGCAGACTGATTCTCTGCTGTCATGAAGCCAGATTGTCTGTTACGGGACCTTTCTCCTCTACCTGGGTTCTGGGCCTAAATTTATGAAAATTTACTCTTACAGTGGTGGGTGACGTGAAGCCTGATTCTCTGCTATGATATGAAGACTGATTCTCTGCTGACATGAAGCCAGATTGTCTGTTACGGGACCTTTCTCCTCTGCCTGGGTTCTGGGCCTAAATTTATGAAAATTGACTCTTACAGTGGTGGGTGACGTGAAGCCTGATTCTCTGCTATGATATGAAGACTGATTCTCTGCTGACATGAAGCCAGATTGTCTGTTACGGGACCTTTCTCCTCTGCCTGGGTTCTGGGCCTAAATTTATGAAAATTGACTCTTACAGTGGTGGGTGACGTGAAGCCTGATTCTCTGCTATGATATGAAGACTGATTCTCTGCTGACATGAAGCCAGATTGTCTGTTACGGGACCTTTCTCCTCTGCCTGGGTTCTGGGCCTAAATTTATGAAAATTGACTCTTACAGTGGTGGGTGACGTGAAGCCTGATTCTCTGCTATGATATGAAGACTGATTCTCTGCTGACATGAAGCCAGATTGTCTGTTACGGGACCTTTCTCCTCTGCCTGGGTTCTGGGCCTAAATTTATGAAAATTGACTCTTACAGTGGTGGGTGACGTGAAGCCTGATTCTCTGCTATGATATGAAGACTGATTCTCTGCTGACATGAAGCCAGATTCTCTGTTACGGGACCTCTCTCCTCTGCCTGGGTGCTGGGCCTAAATTTATGACAATGGACTGTTGCAGTGGTGGCTGACGTGAAGCCTGATTCTCTGCTATGACATGCAGACTGATTCTCTGCTGACATGAAGCCAGATTCTCTGTTACGGGACCTCTCTCCTCTGCCTGTGTGTGTGCTGGGCCTAAATATATGCCAATGGACTGTTGCAGTGGTGGCTGACGTGAAGCCTCATTCTCTGCTATGACATGCAGACTAATTCTCTGCTGACATGAAGACAGATTCTCTGTTACGGGACCTCTCTCCTCTGCCTGGGTGCCGGGGCCTAAATATCTGAGAATGGACTGTTCCAGTGGTGGGTGACGGGAAGCCAGATTCTCTGCTATGGAACCTCTCTCCAATTGATTTTGGTTAATTTTTATTTATTTAATTTTTATTTTTATTCATTTCCCTATCCACATTTGTTTGCAGGGGATTTACCTACATGTTGCTGCCTTTTGCAGCCCTCTAGCTCTTTCCTGGGCTGTTTTACAGCCTTTTTAGTGCCGAAAAGTTCGGGTCCCCATTGACTTCAATGGGGTTCGGGTTCGGGACGAAGTTCGGATCGGGTTCGGATCCCGAACCCGAACATTTCCGGGATGTTCGGCCGAACTTCTCGAACCCGAACATCCAGGTGTTCGCTCAACTCTAATTAGGAGGAGTCTGCAAGGGGATGATGGAGGGTATAGTGGACAGAATTTTGGGATGAAATGTGATACCCAGCACAGTCGCTATCCAATGAATGGCACTGTGCTTGGTAAGCCGCATGGAGGCGTATTGCTTACTGGAGTGGCTCGGCTTCTCCAAACAGGTGATTTTTGTGAGCGGCAATAGTCATACCCCCACTAATAATGTACTGATGACCTATTTTAAGGATAAAACACTCGGAAAAAAAGCTTTTAAGTTTTGCTGTGTGTTTGTAGTTAAAGTATACTGAACTGGTAGAATATATGCTATTTTAACTGAACATGAACTGAGCCAATAGATCACATGCTAAAGAAATAGCCTATATTTTATATATATATATATATATATATATATATATATATATGATACATTAAAAAGAATTTGAAGGGGTTATCCAGGAAATTATAATGATGACCTATCCTCAATGCGGGGCCATGGAACGGATGTGTATTGCTGCCCATTTAGGGAATGAGCCCTAAATTGCACAAAATGGCATCCACTGTTTGTTCCCACTGTCTACCATCCCTTTATCAATAGCCATATACAATGAACTCAGAACGTCTTCAGACCTTTTCACTTTTTTTTGCATTTTGCTATGTTATGTTTAGAGATGAGCAAATCGAAGCTGATAAAGTGGAATTCTATCCGAAATTCAGGAAGAATTCGATTAGCAACTAATTAGAATTTCTTCGTGCTTTGTGGTAACGAATCACAATTTTTCTTAAAAGTGTGAGGATATGAGGCAAGGAACTGTGGGAAGGTGGGATGATCCATAATGCCATGCATGCAGCCAATCAGCAGTCAGCCAGCCCTGTGATGTCACAGCCCTATAAATACGGTGGTCATCTTGGATTCAGACATTTTCCAGCGTACAGAGAGCAGACATGAGAAGGTGCTAGGGACAGCAATAGGAAAAACCTCATTGTGACAAAAAAATGAATAAACTATTTATAAGTGCAGGGAACGGATAGGTATGAATCACTACACAGCATCTTAGTGCAGGTAGAGACATCAGAAGGCGCTAGGGACAGTGCTATTAAGGTGATTTACAAGTGCAAGGAAAGATTATTTGGGGATCCAAATAGCCATTATACATCTCTGTCATTCCAGCAATTTGTTCTTGGGGTGCAAGTGCTATGTTGAAAAGCCTTTAGTGGCTTATATCTGTGGAAAAAGAAAAATATATATGCGATTCACTTCTGCAGTTATATGTGATGAAAGTGTTTAGTGGCATATTTCAGTACACAAAGAAAAATATATATGCAGTTCACTTCTGCAGCTATATGTGTTGAAAGCGTTTAGTGGGCTATTTCATTACAAAAATAAAAATATATTCTCAGTTCACTGCTGCAGTTATAAGTGGTGAAAGCGTTTAGTGGTGTATTTTATTGCAAAAAGAAAAATATATATGCAGTTCACTTCTGCAGCTATATGTGATGAAAGCATTTAGTGGCCTATTTCAGTACAAAAATAAAAATATATACCCAGTTCACTTCTGCAGTTATACATGGTGAAAGTGTTTAGTGACGTATTTCAGCACAAAAAAAAAAAATATATAAATATAAATATATATATATATATATATATATATATATATGCATTTCACTGTTGCAGTTATTTGTGGTGAAAGCATTTTGTGGCCTATTTCAGTACAAAAATAAAAATATATTGTCAGTTCACTTCTGCAGTTATATGTGTTGAAAGCATTTAGTGGCCTATTTCAGTACAGAAAGAAAAATATATACACACTTTACTGTTGCAGTTATTTGTGGTGAAGGCGTTTAGTGGCCAATTTCAATCCAAAAATATAAATATATATGCACTTCACTGTTGCAGTTATTTGTGGTCAAAGTGGTTAGTGGCCTATTTGAGTAGAAAAATATAAATATATATGCAGCTCACTTCTACAGTTATATGTGGTGAAAGCGTTTAGTGATGTATTTCAGCACAAAAATAAAAATATATATGCAGTTCACTGTTGCAGTTATTTGCGGCAAAAGCATTTAGTGGCCTATTTCAGTACAAAAAGAAAAAATATTCTCAGTTCACTTCTGCAGTTATATGTGTTGAAAGCATTTAGTGGCCTATTTCAGTACAGAAAGAAAAATATATACGCACTTCACTGTTGCAGTTATTTGTGGCAAAAGCGTTTAGTGGCCTATTTCAGTACAGAAATAAAAATATATTCTCAGTTCACTTCTGCAGTTATATGTGTTGAAAGCGTTTAGTGGCCTTTTTCAGTACAAAAAGAAAAATATATACGCATTTCACTGTTGCAGTTATTTGTGGAAAAAGCGTTTAGTGACCTATTTCAGTACAAAAATGTATTCTCAGTTCACTTCTGCAGTTATATGTGTCCTCCCCATACTGATGCCAACTCGATATTCTGTCATTGCGCCACTCGGTGGCCTTCTCCTGATGCTGCTGCTGCCAACTCTAGAATCTGTCATTGTGCCACTCGGTGGCCTCCTCATACTGATGCCAACTCCAGACTCTGTCATTGTGCCACTCGTTGGCCTCCTCATACTGATGCCAACTCCAGACTCTGTCATTGTGCCACTCGGTGGCCTTCTCCTGATGCTGTTGCTGCCACCTCCAGACTCTGTCATTGTGCCACTCTGTGGCCTTGTCCTGATGCTGCCAACTCCAGACTCTGTCATTGGGTTACTCTGTGGTCTCTTCATGCTGCCACCACCTCCAGACTCAATCATTGTGCCACATGGTGGCCTCCTCATACTGCTGCCAACTCCAGACTGTGTTATTGTGCCACTCAGTGGCCTTCTCCTGATGCTGCCAACTCCAGACTCTGTCATTGTGCCACTCAGTGGCCTTCCACTGATGCTGCTGCTGCTGCCACATCCATACTCTGTCATTATGCGACTCGATGGCCTCCTCATACTGCTGCCACCTCAAGATTCTGTCATTGTGCCACTCAGTGGCCTCCTCGTTCTGCTTACTCCTACAGACCCTGTCATTGGGCCACTCTGTGGTCTCCTCATGCTGCTTCCACCTCACCAATATGTCGTAGGTCTACTCTGTGGACTTCTCATGCTGTTCCCACCCTCCCTATTTCATGACTGGTCCACTATTTTAGCTTTCAGCCTGGCTGACATCATCATTTATTTGACCTTTCTGCTCTTCTGTCAGAAGGAAGAAAAAATAAGACGCACAATGGATCCTGTCTGTGTAGCAGCTGTAAAGCCTGTATGGTCTCATCAGAATTGGCTTATGATTTGATAGCCAAAAACAGGAGTGGGTACAAAACACAGAAGACATGCAAATATTCCATTCACGTGTCGGTGTAAAAGGAGTGTGCTTCTTCTTGGCTCTAACATCAACCTGTAAGGCTGAGTTCATACTTGAGTTATGTGGCCAGTTTTAGCCCCGTGACTGCCCTAATAAGTGAAGTGTGCAGTGATTCTAAGTGCGACGCCTGTCATCTGCTAGTGATGAGCAGTAGGGGTCATATTTGAATTTGAGATATTTTGCTAATATTTCGTAGAATATTCATCATATATTCGCAAATTCGTATATTCGTTATATTCTACATTCTTTTTTTAAATGAAAATTGGCAAGGTAATAATCGTGTAATATGCGAATATTGCGCACTCAATACAGGAGTGGGTCAAAAACGAATATATAGCACTATAGAATATAGTGCTATATGTTTTTTTTTTATATTCGTAATGTAAAAAATTACAAATATTCTAAAAAAAATAATATAAAGTACTATATAGAATATAGTGCTATATATTCTTTTTTTTAAAATATTCGTCTTTTTTTCATTCTTAAGTCATGATTCCTCCCTGCTTAAGTTGCTTGTGGGCCAATGACTCATTGGTAGAGTTGAGCGAACACCTGGATGTTCGGGTTCGAGAAGTTCGGCCGAACTTCCCGGAAATGTTCGGGTTCGGGATCCGAACCCGATCCGAACTTCGTCCCGAACCCGAACCCCATTGAAGTCAATGGGGACCCGAACTTTTCGGCACTAAAACGGCTGTAAAACAGCCCAGGAAAGGGCTAGAGGGCTGCAAAAGGCAGCAACATGTAGGTAAATCCCCTGCAAACAAATGTGGATAGGGAAATGAATTAAAATTAAAATTAAATAAATAAAAATTAACCAAAATCAATTGGAGAGAGGTCCCAAAGCAGAGAATCTGGCTTCCCGTCACCCACCACTGGAACAGTCCATTCTCAGATATTTAGGCCCCGGCACCCAGGCAGAGGAGAGAGGTCCCGTAACAGAGGATCTGGCTTCATGTCAGCAGAGAATCAGTCTGCATGTCATAGCAGAGAATCAGGCTTCACGTCACCCACCACTGCAACAGTCCATTGTCATAAATTTAGGCCCAGCACCCAGGCAGAGGAGAGAGGTCCCGTAACAGACAATCTGGCTTCATGTCAGCAGAGAATTAGTCTGCATGTCATAGCAGAGAATGAGGCTTCACGTCAGCCACCACTGCAACAGTCCATTGTCAGATATTTAGGCCCAGCACCCAGGCAGAGGAGAGAGGTCCCGTAACAGACAATCTGGCTTCATGTCAGCAGAGAATCAGTCTTCATATCATAGCAGAGAATCAGGCTTCACGTCAGCCACCACTGCAACAGTCCATTGGCATCTATTTAGGCCCAGCACCCAGGCAGAGGAGAGAGGTCCCGTAACAGACAATCTGGCTTCATGTCAGCAGAGAATTAGTCTGCATATCATAGCAGAGAATCAGGCTTCACGTCAGCCACCACTGCAACAGTCCATTGGCATATATTTAGGCCCAGCACCCAGGCAGAGGAGAGAGGTCCCGTAACAGACAATCTGGCTTCATGTCAGCAGAGAATTAGTCTGCATGTCATAGCAGAGAATGAGGCTTCACGTCAGCCACCACTGCAACAGTCCATTGGCATATATTTAGGCCCAGCACCCAGGCAGAGGAGAGAGGTCCCGTAACAGACAATCTGGCTTCATGTCAGCAGAGAATTAGTCTGCATGTCATAGCAGAGAATGAGGCTTCACGTCAGCCACCACTGCAACAGTCCATTGGCATATATTTAGGCCCAGCACCCAGGCAGAGGAGAGAGGTCCCGTAACAGACAATCTGGCTTCATGTCAGCAGAGAATTAGTCTGCATGTCATAGCAGAGAATGAGGCTTCACGTCAGCCACCACTGCAACAGTCCATTGGCATATATTTAGGCCCAGCACCCAGGCAGAGGAGAGAGGTCCCGTAACAGACAATCTGGCTTCATGTCAGCAGAGAATTAGTCTGCATGTCATAGCAGAGAATGAGGCTTCACGTCAGCCACCACTGCAACAGTCCATTGGCATATATTTAGGCCCAGCACCCAGGCAGAGGAGAGAGGTCCCGTAACAGACAATCTGGCTTCATGTGAGCAGAGAATTAGTCTGCATGTCATAGCAGAGAATGAGGCTTCACGTCAGCCACCACTGCAACAGTCCATTGGCATATATTTAGGCCCAGCACCCAGGCAGAGGAGAGAGGTCCCGTAACAGACAATCTGGCTTCATGTCAGCAGAGAATCAGTCTGCATGTCATAGCAGAGAATCAGGCTTCACGTCACCCAACATTGGAACAGTCCATTGGCATATATTTAGGCCCCGGCACCCAGGCAAACCACTCGGGTCTTGTCGTCAGCACATTGTTTGAAGAAGTGCCATGCCAGGGAACTCCTTGAAGCTGCCTTTGGGGTGCTCGGTCCCAGATGGCGGCGGTCAGTAGCAGGCGGAGTCTCTTGGCGGCGGGTGTTCTGCTTTTGCCCACTGCTCCCTCTTTTGCTACGCTGTTGGCTCGGTCTCACCACTGCCTCTTCCTCCGAACTGTGAAAGTCAGTGGCACAACCTTCATTCCATGTGGGGTCTAGGACCTCATCGTCCCCTGCATCGTCTTCCACCCAGTCTTGATCCCTGACCTCCTGTTCAGTCTGCACACTGCAGAAAGACGCAGCAGTTGGCACCTGTGTTTCGTCATCATCAGAGACATGCTGAGGTGGTATTCCCATGTCCTCATCATCAGGAAACATAAGTGGTTGTGCGTCAGTGCATTCTATGTCTTTCACCGCTGGGGAAGGGCTAGGTGGATGCCCTTGGGAAACCCTGCCAGCGGAGTCTTCAAACAGCATAAGAGACTGCTGCATAACTTGAGGCTCAGACAGTTTCCTTGATATGCATGGGGGTGATGTGACAGACTGATGGGGTTGGTTTTCAGGCGCCATCTGTGCGCTTTCTGCAGAAGACTGGGTGGGAGATAATGTGAACGTGCTGGAACCACTGTCGGCCACCCAATTGACTAATGCCTGTACCTGCTCAGGCCTTACCATCCTCAGAACAGCATTGGGCCCCACCATATATCGCTGTAAATTCTGGCGGCTACTGGGACCTGAGGTAGTTGGTACACTAGGACGTGTGGATGTGGCAGAACGGCCACGTCCTCTCCCAGCACCAGAGGGTCCACTAACACCACCGCGACCATGTCCACGTCCGCGTCCCTTACTAGATGTTTTCCTCATTGTTATGGTTCACCACAACAACAAAAATATTATTTGGCCCAATGTATTGTATTCAAATTCAGCGGGATATAAATTTGAGGCCTAGTATTTATGCGCTGGGTGACCGGTATGGATTTAGTGACAGAATTAGACTTGGAAATGCACAGTAGCATGTGTGTGAAGTTATTCTGAATGACCCTATGTGCACCTTGAATATTATATACCCTTTTAGGGATAGATTTCAAATAGCTCTGATATAGCAGAAACCACTAAATTATGAAATTGCTAAATTGGGAATTGTATTTCAACCCAGAACAAAAAATGTGCTTTGACGGACACTAAATAACTTTCCCAGCCACAACAGGACAGCGGTAACGAGAGATTTAGCGGGATATAAATTTGAGGCCTAGTATTTAGGCGCTGGGTGACCGGTATGGATTTACTAACAGAATTAGACTTGGAAATGCACAGTAGCGTGTGTGTGAAGTTATTCTGAATGACCCTATGTGGACCTTGAATATTATATACCCTTTTAGGGATAGATTTCAAATAGCTTTGATATAGCAGAAACCACTAAATTATGAAATTGCTAAATTGGGAATTGTATTTCAACCCAGAACAAAAAATGTGCTGTGACGGACCCTAAATAACTTTCCCAGCCACAACAGGACAGCGGTAACGAGAGATTTAGCGGGATATAAATTTGAGGCCTAGTATTTAGGCGCTGGGTGACCGGTATGGATTTACTAACAGAATTAGACTTGGAAATGCACAGTAGCGTGTGTGTGAAGTTATTCTGAATGACCCTATGTGCACCTTGAATATTATATACCCTTTTAGGGATAGATTTCAAATAGCTCTGATATAGCAGAAACCACTAAATTATGAAATTGCTAAATTGGGAATTGTATTTCAACCCAGAACAAAAAATGTGCTTTGACGGACACTAAATAACTTTCCCAGCCACAACAGGACAGCGGTAACGAGAGATTTAGCGGGATATAAATTTGAGGCCTAGTATTTAGGCGCTGGGTGACTGGTATGGATTTACTAACAGAATTAGACTTGGAAATGCACAGTAGCGTGTGTGTGAAGTTATTCTGAATGACCCTATGTGCACCTTGAATATTATATACCCTTTTAGAGATAGATTTCAAATAGCTCTGATATAGCAGAAACCACTAAATTATGAAATTGCTAAATTGGGAATTGTATTTCAACCCTGAACAAAAAATGTGCTTTGACGGACACTAAATAACTTGCCCAGCCACAACAGTACAGCGGTAACGACAGATTTAGCGGGATATAAATTTGAGGCCTAGTATTTAGGCGCTGGGTGACCGGTATGGATTTAGTGACAGAATTAGACTGGGATATGGCCAAAAAATAACCACACTATTGCTGGTTAAATGCACTTGGTGTGACAGCTTGACCAACCACACTACTGAGGGTTAAATGCACTTGGTGACGGGCGCAGCTTGCCCCTGATGTAGTATATATATGGCCAAAAAATGAACAGACAATTGCTGGTTAAATGCACTTGGTGTGACAGCTTCACCCTGATGTAGGCTTTAGCCAAAAAACAACCACACCATTGAGAGTTAAATGCACTTGGTGACAGGCACAGCTTGCCCCTGATGTAGTATATGGCCAAAAAATGAACAGACTATTGCTGGTTAAATGCACTTGGTGACGGGCGCAGCTTGCCCCTGATTTAGTATATGGCCAAAAAATGAACAGACTATTGCTGGTTAAATGCACTTGGTGTGACAGCTTCACCCTGATGTAGGCTTTAGCCAAAAAACAACCACACCATTGAGGGTTAAATGCACTTGGTGACAGGCGCAGCTTGCCCCTGATGTAGTATATGGCCAAAAAATGAACAGACTATTGCTGGTTAAATGCACTTGGTGTGACAGCTTGACCAACCACTCTACTGAGGGTTAAATGCACTTGGTGACGGGCGCAGCTTGCCCCTGATGTAGTATATGGCCAAAAAATGAACAGACTATTGCTGGTTAAATGCACTTGGTGACGGGCGCAGCTTGCCCCTGATTTAGTATATGGCCAAAAAATGAACAGACTATTGCTGGTTAAATGCACTTGGTGTGATAGCTTGACCAACCACACTACTGAGGGTTAAATGCACTTGGTGACGGGCGCAGCTTGCCCCTGATGTAGTATATGGCCAAAAAAAGCGCCAAGAAAGCGTCACAAAAGCGCCAAGAAAGCGACGAACACCGAACACGAACCCAGACTTTTACGAAAATGTCCGGGTTCGGGTCCGTGTCACGGACACCCCAAAATTCGGTACGAACCCGAACTATACAGTTCGAGTTCGCTCATCCCTACTCATTGGCCCACAAGCAAGAATCAGAGAGGAATCATGTGTTCAGATTCCTCATTACAAATATATAACACTATATTCTAAATATTCTCAAATTCTCGAAGTGCCAATATTAGAGATTAAAATTCGCTATTCAAATATTCGCGCTC
This sequence comes from Bufo gargarizans, assembly GCF_014858855.1. NCBI lineage: Eukaryota > Metazoa > Chordata > Amphibia > Anura > Bufonidae > Bufo > Bufo gargarizans. The sequence goes on along the minus strand of NC_058083.1, from coordinate 398,039,493 downwards.
AACACTATCATCTGCATGTCATACAGACTGACAGTATTATTTCACTACCAAAGCAGACTCCCTATGTGTGTTACTGCAATATACCGTGTTCTACACCACTATAAAGGCCCTCTGCAGCCAGGAAATAGCAGTTTTTTAACGTAATTTGCCGCACATAAATTCAGATCAAACCAAATTTTTCCCCAAAATTTCAACGAAACGACGAATCAAATTTTTGAAAAATTTGCTCATCTCTAATTATGGCCTTGTGCTTAAAAAAAATAAAAGTTTGCCCCATTAATCTGCATGTGATATCCCATAATGAGAAAGTGAAAACAGGAAAAAATAAAAATTCACATGGACATAAGTATTAAAACTCTTTGCTATGACACTTGAAATTTACCCTGGGCTGCCATTTCTCTTGATCATCTTTAAAATGTTTATACACCTTCATTGAAGTCAACCTGTGGTAAATTCAGTTGATTGGGCATAATTTGGTTAGACACACCCCTGTATATATAGGCTCTCACAGCTTAAAATGCATATCAGAGCAAAAACCAAGTCATGAATAGTAAAGAACTGCCTGTAAAGCTCAAAGAAAGGATTGTGTGGAGGCACAGATCTGGAGAAGGGAACAAAACAAAATCCCTGCTGCAGTGAAAGTTCCCAAGAGCACAGATGTCTTTACAACTCTTAAATGGAGGAAGTTTGGAGCAACCACAGTCTATTTAAATTGATTTGTTACTTTGTTTGCTATAGCCACAGTAACACAGTTTGAGAAAGGCACTACGTGTGCTGAAACACGCATCACAAATGTAATATTTGACCAATAAACTCACCTCATCTGCAACTTTGGAGTGCCGGCCTTTTGCTTCTGATTGATATTAGGGTAACTGACCTTCTGACCGAGCACCTGCTCCACACAGTGCCGACCGATTTAGAAGATACAGCTTTTTTTTTTTTTTTTTTAGAGCTGACTGCTCCACGAAACTACTGCAAATAATCGGGGAGAAGGGCCTTGGTAAGAGAGGTGACCAAGATCGTAATGGACACTCTGGTTGAGATCCAAAGATACTATGTGCAGATGAAAGAGAAACTTACAGAAGGTCAACCATCACTGCAGAACTCCACCAATCTGAGCTTTATGGCAGAGTGGCCAGAAAATAGACACATGAAAGCCCACCTGAAGTTTGAAAAACAAACACCCAAGGAACTCTCAAGTTGTCAGAAACAAGATTCTCTCATCTGATCAAACCAAGATTGAATTTTTTTGCCTCAATTCTAAGCATCATTTCTGGAGGAAACCAGGTGCTACTCATCACCTGTCCAATACAATCACTACAGTGAAGCATTATGCTATAGGGGTGTTTTTCAGCAACTGGGAAAGGGAGGCTGGTCAGGGTTGAAGGGAAACTGTATGGCGCAAAGTACAGAGATGTTTTTAATAGCAACCTGATCCAGAGTGCTCTGGACCTCAGACTGGTTTGAAGATTCACCTTCTAATAAGACAATGACCATAAGCAAACAGCCAAGACAACGCAGGAATGGCTTAGGGACAACTCTGTGAATGTCTAAAAGTGCACAACCACAATGGCAACAGTGAGAAGTGCAGTAACCACAGCACTGACTTAGGAGTGGAGTCAAATGGGGATGACTTTTGAGAAGGTGCATACGTGAAGCAGGTGTAGCAGGACCTAATACTCTCTGTCTGGTGATGTCACACAATTACATTGGAGGCAGAGAGACAACCCCTTTAAAGAGCTATAAAGGGATTGGATACAGTCCTAGTAGACCTTAATGTGTCATACATGACTTTTCAGAGCAATTGTAGTACATTCGTTTTGAACTGAATTTATTTGGGTGAATTGAATCTGACAGCCGAATGACGCCAAATCTGACCCAAATAAATTTTTTAGAAATTCACAAATTTCTATCACTTACTTACAGCACCAGGAAAAAGGCAAGCCGAGCTGACAGGAGAAGAATGCACATACACTGTAATTTGAGTAAAACTGGGATTTTGAAATAAGTTGAAAATGAAACAGGACATCTACTAAACTACAGTGAATGTATGTTCACAAGCAGTAGCTTGTTGCAGACCAGTAGCAACCCATGGCATTTCCTATAACAGAACCAGTCACTCAATGGCCCCCATAGCAGAGCACCCTCATAGTAATGAAAACAACACAGTGGTCACAGGGTATACAGTACCAACCACACATTGCAATAGCTAGTCTTCTCCCTTCTGACATGGAGGAAAATAGGGGAGTAGCTACAAGTTTTACATGGTTTCAGCTCAATGTATTTTTAGCTAATTTTGAATATTAGTTTGTTTCATTTATTTTATGGAGTGGAGTAATATTTCTTCATATTATCATTACAGATCTCTTGAAAAAGTGAAGTTAATTGCTGTAAGTATTAGACAGAGTATTGGAGTGTTGCCACTAGAAATTGAGGGGAAATGATTTGGTAGAAACATTAAATACTAGGTTGGAGCTGGCATGGAGCCATTTTCGAATATAATTCCACAAAGCATTCAAATGCTTTAATTAAAAAATCAAGTGTGAGGTCTACAGCTGGTAAATAAACTACACTGTCAACAACTGAGAAGCTAGAATTATGTAGAAGGCTAAGGGCACCTTTTGAGAGGTGAAACAAGGAAAACAATCCATACACATTTCCTTGGGGTCCTGTTCATATTTCATCTCTTAAAGGATTACTATGTGGCATTACAAGATTATTTAATTCAAATAACACTTGCTGCTAAACAAGCCTTATTTGAAAACAATGTTCCTCATTTAAACATGCTTCAGGGTATGAGCTGTGTGATTTGTTTCTGATCTTTGGCCTTACGTTCCTACTATGCTCATGTTGTCTATCTCCATTTTGCTACTGTAACAACATGTTTGTGGGAGGCACATAACCTTCAAAATAGCTTATATACTAATGGCTGTCTTTGTTACATAGTATGTGTTAATTGCTACTTCATTAGCCGAAAGAATTCAACTTCTTCTGACTTTAGGTTGACAAATCACACTATACAAACTCTACTTTTGTGTACAGAATATTTTACAAAAGTTTAATGGCACCATACATTACTAGATTACAATTTATCTACAATTCCAAGGGTTTAAAGTATATAAATTATTATATACTTGTCGGACATGAGCTTTAACTATGGGCAGTGATATGACACATGTGTGGGATGGGTGCTACTATGTGGTTTTTTTAATGGGACGGAGTTGGTCTCGGGTTGTGCTCTCTTAATGAGACAGTGCCGATCTTTGGTTCTGTTTTTGTTCATATTCTTTTCAATTGCCGGTGACTGTTGAGCGATATTTGACTCGAGTCCTTTGCTACACGAGACACCGTAGTGAACACATGTGAGTTATGGTTAAGCAGGGCATTAATATTCAACTTAACCACACGGGGATGAGGCAGTAAAACATGTGAGTGGGCTCTACACCACTGTGATAGAAGACTGCTGGACCCCCCTTCTCCTTCTGTTCTATGGAAGTGTGCGATTAAAGATCGCTGTGAGCTCGCTCCGCATGGTGTATGTGAGCACCAGATGATTCGCCACACAAGTGTTGATCCTGTCGATCGTGCTCACTTATGTTTGAAGGAGGGCGTATGCGGTGCGCGTTCGCTACTTGTTTGCATCTCAAAAAAGCGCCAGACTGCGGAACACCTACCCCTTGGCAAGGGAGATTTCCTCAAGTGGGTGCTCAGTTGGAACAGTTGCGGGCCCCTTTGCTGTGGCCCGCTTTCTCCCTTTTGCCATCCCACTGCCTCTTCCAGCCTGTTGCGGTGCTGCAGATGCCTCCCCCTCTGTCCTCACTCGGCTTTCCACCTTCCCAGGTTGGGTCAGTGACTTCATTGTCCACCATCTCCTCTTCCACTTCCTCACTCTGCTGATCCTCCTTGTTGACCTAACCACAACCTTAGTGATTGACAACTGTGTTTAATCCTCTTCCTCAACCTCTTGAGACAGTAATTGCTGTTGAGTTATTGGCAACTGTGTCTCATTATCATCCACCTTATTATTAAACAGTAATTTTCGTTCCCCACCGTCATCTACTTGTGACTGTGGATGCTCAAGAGTTTGGGAATGAGGGCACAAGATCCGTATCTCTTCAAGCATGCTTGGCGAGAGGGTCAAATCAAGGAATGGCAAGGAAAAGAGGTCCTCGGAATATCCAAGTGTGGGATCACTTGTTTGGCCAGACTCTCCATGGTGGGAGAAAGGAGTATCAAGACTGGAAGCATTATCTGCAGCAATCGAACCGACCACCTGGTCGCACTGGTCTGAAAACTAGGACATGAAGCTAGGTATCAAGGATGACTGTTTTTCTTGTGCTCTGGCAGCAGGCACAGTTTCAACGCGCTCAGGACCACGGCCTCTGCATGCACCATCAGCATCACGGCCACTTCCCTGTCCCTTACTGCTTGCCTTCTTCTTCATTTTGAATGTGATGTATGCTTGAAAGTATGTCACATTTACAGTAGCGTAGGATTTTGGAAGTGTATGCACAATTTTTTTTTTAAAGTTATTTGGGATGTGGAAATGTCACACAGGAGATATTCCGCAGATAATGTCAATGCTGTCACCATCGGCTAATAAAAAATTACATGGAATGTCACAGGAATTTGGAAAGAGGAAACGTTATACAGGAGAGATACCATCGGTAATGTCACTGTCCAAAGCGTCTATGTCACAGAAAATTTTAGCGCACACATTACACTGGAGATGTGGCAATGGTAATGTCACTGTCCACAGCGGACACCGTCTATTGAAAAAGTACACTGGATGTCACAGATATTTTTGGGATGCGCACACTTTACACTGAAAATGTGGCGCAGCTAATCTCACTGTCTGCAGCGGACACCGTCTATTGAAAAAGTACACTGGATGTCACAGATATTTTTGAGATGCGCACACTTTGCACTGGAGATGTGGCAAAGCTAATCTCACTGTCTGCAGCGGACACCGTCTATGGAAAAAGTACACTGGATGTCACAGATATTTTTGGAATGCGCACACTTTACACTGGAGATGTGGCGCAGATAATGTCACTGTTCGCAGCAGACACCGTCTATTGAAAAAGTACACTGGATGTCACAGATATTTTTGGGATGCACACACTTTACACTGGAGATGTGGCGCAGATAATTTAACTGTCCACAGCAGACATCGTCAACAGAAAAAGTACACTGGATGTCACTGATATTTTAGGGAAGCGCACACTTTACATAAATCACTGCAAAAGGTGCGCCACAATGATATGCAACTGACAATATTGGCTAATCCCTCAGGCTGATGTTAAAAACTGAGACATTAGCCAATGTATTCCAGTCAGGAACACAACAGAGGTCTTTTGCACCACCGTCAAGATATCTCAATGTGGCATGGGTCCTACCACTAGACTACTTATGGTATGTGAACACGGTCTGAATGGTGCTAAGATCTAACTCACAGCCAAGATCCAACATACAGTGGATATAAAAAGTCTACACACCCTTGCTAAAATGTCTGGTTTCTGTGATGTAAAAAAAATGAGACAAAGATAAATAATTTCAGAACCTTTTCCACCTTTAATGTGACCTATAAACTGTACAACTTAATTGAAAAACAAACTTAAATCTTTTAGGTAGAGGGAAGAAAAAGTATAAAAATAAAACAATATAGTTGCATAAGTGTGCACACCCTTAAACTAATACTTTGTTGAAGCACCTTTTGATTTTATTACAGCACTCAGTCTTTTTAGGTACGAGTCTATCAGCATGGCACATTTTGACTTGGCAAGATTTGCCCACTCTTCTTTGCAAAAACACTTCAAATCTGAGATTGTGAGGGCATCTCCTGTGCACAGTCCTCTTCAGATCACCCCACAGATTTTCAATCGGAATCAGGTCTGGGCTGTGGCTGAGCCATTCCACAACTTTAATCTTTTTCTGGTGAAGCCATTCCTTTCTTGATTTAGATGTATGATTTGGGTCGTTGTCATGCTGAAAGATGAAGTTTCTATTCATGTTCAGCTTTCTAGCAGAAGCCTGAAGGTTTTGTGCCAATATTAACTAGTATTTGGAAGTTTTCATAATTCCCTCTAGCTTAACTAAGGCCCCAGTTCCAGCTGAAGAAAAACTGCCCCAAAGCATGATGCTGCCACCACCATGCTTCACTGTGGGTATGGTGTTCTTTTGGAGATGTGCAGTGTTGTATTTGCGCCAAACATATATTTTGGAATTATGGCCAAAAAGTTCAACCTTGGTTTCATCAGACCATAACACCTTTTCCCATGTGCTTTTGGGAGACTTCAGATGTGTTTGTGCAAAATGTAGCCTGGCTTGGATGTTTTTCTTTGTAAGAAAAGGCTTATGTCTTGCCACTCTACCCCATAACCCAGTCATATGAAGAATACGGGAGATTGTTGTCACATGTACCACACAGCCAGTACTTGCCAGAAATTCCTGCAGCTCCTTTAATGTTGCTGTAGGCCTCTTGGTAGCCTCCCAGACCAGTTTTCTTCTTGTCTTTTCAGCAATTTTGAAGGGACATCCAGTTCTTGGTAATGTCACTCTTGTGCCATATGTTCTCCACTTGATGATGACTGTCTTCACTGTGTTCCATGGTATATACAAAAAAGTGTGAAACAACTGAAAATATGTCATATTCTAGGTTCTTCAAAGTAGCCACCTTTTGCTTTGATTACTGCTTTGCACACTCTTGGCATTCTCTTGATGAGCTTCAAGAGGTAGTCACCTGAAATGGTCTTCCAACAGTCTTGAAGGAGTTCCCAGAGATGCTTAGCACTTGTTGGCCCTTTTACCTTCATTTTGCGGTCCAGCTCACCCCAAACCATCTCGATTGGGTTCAGGTCCAGTGACTGTGGAGGCCAGGTCATCTGGCGCAGCACCCCATCACTCTCCTTCATGGTCAAATAGCCCTTACACAGCCTGGAGGTGTGTTTGGGGTCATTGTCCTGTTGAAAAATAAATGATGGTCCAACTAAAATGCAAACCGGATGGAATAGCATGCCGCTGCAAGATGCTGTGGTAGCCATGCTGGTTCAGTATGCCTTCAATTTTGAATAAATCCCCAACAGTGTCACCAGAAAAGCACCCCCACACCATCACACCTCCTCCTCCATGCTTCACGGTGGGAACCAGGCATGTAGAGTCCATCCATTCACCTTTTCTGCGTCGCACAAAGACACGGTGTTTGGAACCAAAGATCTCAGATTTGGACTCATCAGACCAAAGCACAGATTTCCACTGGTCTAATGTCCATTCCTTGTGTTCTTTAGCCAAAACAAGTCTCTTCTGCTTGTTACCTGTCCTTAGCAGTGGTTTCCTAGCAGATATTCTACCATGAAGGCCTGATTCAGACAGTCTCCTCTTAACAGTTGTTCTAGAGATGTGTCTGCTGCTAGAACTCTGTGTGGCATTGACCTGGTCTCTAATCTGAGCTGCTGTTACCCTGCAATTTCTGAGGCTGGTGACTCGGATGAACTTATCCTCCGCAGCAGAGGTGACTCTTGGTCTTCCTTTCCTGGGGTGGTCTGCATGTGAGACAGTTTCTTTGTAGCGCTTGATGGTTTTTGTCACTGCACTTGGGGACACTTTCAAAGTTTTCCCAATTTTTCAAACTGACTGACCTTCATTTCTTAAAGTAATGATGGTCACTCGTTTTTCTTTACTTAGCAGCTTTTTTTTTGCCATAATAAAAGTTCTAACAGTCTATTCAGTAGGACTATCAGCTGTGTATCCACCTAACTTCTCCACAACGCAACTGATGGTCCAAACCCCATTTATAAGGTAAGAAATCCCACTTATTAAACCTGACAGGGCACACCTGTGAAGTGAAAACCATTTCAGATGACTACCTCTTGAAGCTCATCAATAGAATGCCAAGAGTGTGCAAAGCAGTAATCAAAGCAAAAGGTGGCTACTTTGAAGAACCTAGAATATGACATATTTTCAGTTGTTTCACACTTTTTTGTTATGTATATAATTCCACATGTGTTAATTCATAGTGTTGATGCCTTCAGTGTGAATCTGCAATTTTCATAGTCATGAAAATAAAGAAAACTCTTTGAATGAGAAGGTGTGTCCAAATTTTTGGTCTGTACTGTACATCCCCAGTTATAAGAGGGTGTGCACACAAATGCAACCACATTATTTTTTTTTGTTTTCTTCGCTCCACCTAAAAGATTTTAGTTTGTTTTTCAATTGAGTGGTACAGTTCATAGGTCACATTAACCTCTTCAGGACACAGGGCATAGAGGTACGCCCTTATGTCCTGGTACTTAAGGACACATGGCGCAGTGGGCGGTGATCGGAAGCCGGTGCCTGCTCAAATCATTGAGCAGGCACCTTGGATAAATGCTCGGGGGGGTCATGTGACCCCCCCATGTCGGCTCAATTCAGACCTGTGGTTTGTGGCTTTTACCTATTGCGGCGGCGGCGGGCGGTGCCATTGGGTCCCCATGGGGCTGTGGACCCAATGGCATAGAAGGCAGCGCGATGTCTAAGGAAGGCATCGCGCTGCCTTCCTGTGACGTGCCTGTGAGATCCAGCCCCCTGGATCTCACAGGCCCCGGAAGCTGTATGAGTAATACACACAGTATTACTCATACAGCCAATGCATTCCAATACAGAAGTATTGGAATGCATTTTAAAGGATTAAACCCCCAAAGTTCAAGTCCCAAAGTGGGACAAAAAATTATGTGAAAAAAAAGTTGAAAAATAAAGTTTTCCCAAAAATTTAAAGTTTCAAGTAAAAATAAACAAAAACGTAATTTTCCCAAAATAAAGGGATAAAAAGGAAAAAAAAATAGGGGAAAAAAAGGATACATATTAGGTATCGCCGCGTTCGTATCGACCGGCTCTATAAACATATCACATGACCTAACCCCTCAGATGAACACTGTAAAAAATTAAAAATAAAAACTATGCTAAATAAAACATTTTTTGTCACCTTACATCACAAAAAGTGTAATAGCAAGCGATCAAAAAGTCACACGCACCCCAAAATAGTGCCAATAAAACCGTCCTCTCATCCCGCAAAAATCATACCCTACCCAAGGTAATTGCCCAAAAACTGAAAAAATTATGGCTCTCAGGCTATGGAAACACTAAAACATGATTTTTTTTGCTTCAAAATGAAATCATTGTGTAAAACTTACATAAATAAAAAAAAGTATACATATTAGGTATTGCCGCGTCCGTGACAACCTGGTCTATAAAAATACCACATGATCTAACCTGTCAGATGAATGTTGTAAATAACAAAAAATAAAAACAGCTATTTCTTGTTATCTTGCCTCACAAAAAGTGTAATATAGAGCAACCAAAAATCATATGTACCCTAAACTAGTACCAAAAAAACTTCCACCCTATCCCGTAGTTTCTAAAATGGGGTCACTTTTTGAGGGTTTCTACTCTAGGGGTGTATCAGGGGGGCTTCAAATGGGACGTGGTGTAAAAAAAAACTGTCCTGCAAAATCTGCCTTCCAAAAACCGTATGGCATTCCTTTCCTTCTGTGCCCTGCCGTGTGCCGGTACAGCAGTTTACGACCACATATGGGGTGTTTCTGTAAACTACAGAATCAGGGTCATAAATATTGAGTTTTGTTTGGCTGTTAATCCTTGCTTTGTTACTGGAAAAAATGAATTAATGGATAAAAATGAAAAATTTGCCAAAAAATAGAAATTCTGACATTTCATCTCCATTTGCCAATAACTGTTATGGAACACCTAAAGGGTTAAAGACGTTTATAAAATCAGTTTTTAATACCTTGAGGGGTGTAGTTTCTTAGATGGGGTCACTTTTGTGGAGGTTCTACTCTAGGGGTGCATCAGGAGGGCTTCAAATGGGACATGGTGTAAAAATAAAACAGTCTAGCAAAATCTGCCTTCCAAAAACCATATCGCATTCCTTTCCTTCTGCGCCCTGCCGTGTGCCCGTACAGTAGTTTACGACCACATATGAGGTGTTTCTGTAAACTACAGAATCTGGGCAATAAATATTGAGTTTTTTTTGGTTGTTAACCCTTGCTTTGTTACTAGAAAAAATGGATTAAAATCGAAAATTTGCCCAAAAATTTTAATTCTGAAATTTCATCTCCATTTGCCAATAACTCTTGTGGAACACCAAAAGGGTTAACGACGTTTGTAAAATCAGTTTTGAATACCTTGAGGGGTGTAGTTTCTTAGATAGGGTACATTTATGGAGTTTTTACTCTAGGGTTACATCAGGTGGGCTTCAAATGGGACATGGTGTAAAAAAAAAAAAAAACAGTCCATCAAAATCTGCCTTCCAAAAACCGTATGGCATTCCTTTCCTTCTGCGCCCTGCTGTGTGCCCGTACAGTAGTTTACGACCACATATGGGGTGTTTCTGTAAACTACAGAATCAGGGCCATAAATATTGAGTTTGGTTTGGCTGTTAACCCTTGCTTTGTATAACTAGGGTAAAGGACGGCTCACCTTCTGGCTCAAGATGGCAAGGTGCACCACACTGATGTCGTACCCTGATCACCAAAAGAAACAATTGTAATATAGAAAGGGTGGGCACTCTTATAGCTGGACCACAAAGTTGGCAAAACGACACTATATAAACTGAGCCACTGAGGAAGAAGGTGGATAACCTTCGAAATGCGTCTGGCATAGAGGAATTTGGACCTGACTAAAAACCGGCTAACTTTTATAGTCTGATCATTTATACTAGACTAAGAAAGCGCTTTCTGAGATCAACAAATTGCAGCCCTTTTGGACATAGCAGCCATTTGTGGGTGAGACTGAATCATTTGTTCTTCCACAAGATAGGCGGAACACCCACCCAAATCAAGAAGACCTGGTGTGAGCCTGCAGCGCGATGTATTAAGCGCTCTCATTCACAGCCGGATCCGCAAAACCACAAGACTTACTTGTACAGGACTAGTACTCAACAGTTAGGCAGCTTTTCAACTTGCTGCCCAAAGATAAAGTTTACCCTGAATTTACACCACGTGGGACGCCACGGTGCGAATAACAGGACTGGACGTGAGTAACAATAAATATCATCATATGCGTATGTTATCGCTACATAACTATTCTAATGCGAACATATTGCAGTCCAAAAAACAGTCCATCAAAAGCTGCCTTCCAAAAACCGTATGGCATTCCTTTCCTTCTGCGCCCTGCTGTGTGCCCGTACAGTAGTTTACGACCATATATGTGGTGTTTCTGTAAACTACAGAATCAGGGCCATAAATATTGAGTTTTGTTTGGCTGTTAACCCTTGCTTTGTATAACTAGGGTAAAGGACGGCTCACCTTCTGGCTCAAGATGGCAAGGTGCACCACACTGATGTCGTACCCTGATCACCAAAAGAAACAATTGTAATGTAGAAAGGGTGGGCACTCTTATAGCTGGACCACAAAGTTGGTAAAACGACACTATATAAACTGAGCCACTGAGGAAGAAGGTGGATAACCTTCGAAACGCGTCTGGCGTAGAGGAATTTGGACCTGACTAAAAATCGGCTAACGTTTATAGTCTGATCATTTATACTGGACTAAGAAAGCGCTTTCTGAGATCAACAAATTGCGGCCCTTTTGGACATAGCAGCCGTTTGTGGGTGAGACTGAATCATTTGTTCTTCCACAAGATAGGCGGTACACCCACCCCAATCAAGGAGACCCAGTGTGAGCCTGCAGCGCGATGGATTAAGCGCTCTCATTCACAGCCGGATCCGCAAAACCACAAGACTTACTTGTACAGGACTTGTACTCAACAGTTAGGCAGCTTTTTAACTTGCTGCCCAAAGATAAAGTTTACCCTGAATTTACACCACGTGGGACGCCACGGTGCGAATAACAGGACTGTATGTGAGTAACAATAAATATCATCATATGCGTATGTTATCGCTACATAACTATTCTAATGCGAACATATTGCACTGCTGCCGCTGAACTTTTTTTTTTTTAATTGATTATCTTTATTAATTAATATATCAAAACACTACAAATAAAAAAAAGGATGCAATTCTCCCCCAACCCCAATTCCCTAACCCCTCCCCTCCTACCTGTGGTGCGTCAAAAAAAAAAAAAAAAAAAAAAGGAAAATAAAATCACAACTAGTCAGGTCCTCCAACCACCCCATATCTTAGCCCACTTCTCCTCAGCTTCCCTCTGTTTATACATGATTTTCTCATAATTTTTTACCTTATCAATTAGATTTATCCATGTATTTATATCTGGAGTATGTCGAGCAAACCAGGTCCGACTGACCAGCACTCTGGCCAACATCAGTATCCTACTCAGGAGGATCTTTTGATACTTATGATTATTTAGTTTGGAAAGATCATTAAGCGCAAATACTTGTAGTTCAAAAGGGATTCGTATTTTTAGTTTATACATAATACAATTATTTATAGTATTCCAATAGTTTATGAGTTCTGGACAAGTCCATATCATATGAAGAAAATCCGCTCCTGCAGTGTCGCATTTAGGGCAGTTAGACGTGTCTCTTAATCCACATTTATTCATCCATAAAGGAGTGATATATAATCTATGGCAAATATAGAATTGTACTAAAACATGGTTGAAGTTCTGGGATAGTGAGCCTAAGTTCCCAAAAATATTCTCCCACCCTTCTAATTGTAAATTCGGACAATCCACCTCCCACGCTCTTTGTCCTGGTGACTGTGTATCACTAAACCGTGCCTTAAGTAGTAACTTATATATATTTGAAATCTTTATTCTAGACAATGTACCCCCTACCCAATTATTCAAAAAAGATGAATTATCTATTTCCAACACCAGTTTATCGTCCAGACTGGATAGTACTGAGCGCAATTGAAAATACCTAAACCATGAAAGGTTTTCTATATTATGTGTCATCTCTATAAATGGTTTAATATCTCTATCCTTAACTACCTGTGAGATATACAGAATTTTATTCTTCTGCCAAAATGTGTCGGCTGCAATATCATCTAGCCTTTGTAGATACACATTATGCCAGAGGGGCGTAAATGTAAGTGAACCCTTAACCTTCAACCATGTCCTAGTTGTAGCCCACACTTTCAGGAGTAGTTTTATAGTCTCTCTATAGCCTCGCTCATAGCTCTTCAATAGCCCGGATTCCAACAGGGTAAAAATATTATTGTGAGCGTGACTGGATACCAACTTCCCCAGCAATGCGCTGTTCTCTGATTCATAGCACATCAATAACTGGGCTGCAATAAAATACCCTTTAAAGTAAGGGAGATTTAAGCCCCCGCACTCCACTGATTTATACAAATATTCCAACTTTATTCGAACTCGCTTTCTTCCCCATATTAAATCATTAATTATTCTTTCCATGAGTTTAAAATACTTATCTTGTATCCAAATAGGTGTATTCCTGAGCACATAAAGAAATTGTGGTAATATCACCATTTTAACCAGTGAAACTCGGTCAGCTCTGGATAGGGGAAGTCTCAGCCAGATCCCTATTTTAGCTCTACTCCTTACCATTATGGGGATCAAATTAAGTTGTACAAAATTTTCAACCCGGGGTGATATAGTCAAACCCAAGTATTGAAAGGTGTCAACAATGTCCAACTGTGTCACAAGAACCTCTTTCTGTGGGAGGGGGTCTATTGGCATCAAACTGGTCTTGGCCCAGTTTATAAGAAGACCGGACACCTCACCAAATGCTTTAACCATTTGAATAATTGAGTAATTTCCATATGGTCTATAAAAAAAAGAACATCATCCGCATATAAGGAGATACGGTCTTGTGATCCTAGCGTACCAAATCCTTTAACCTGATCATCCTGCCTGATGGCCATCGCAAGGGGTTCGATATAAATATCGAATAACAAGGGAGATAATGGACAGCCCTGCCGCGTGCCTCTATTTAAATCAATACTACTACTCAGGATTCCATTAAGACTCAATTTTGCCCTTGGAGATCTATACAATAACTTGAGAGTACCTATAAACTTTTCCCCAAAGCCCATCCTTGCCAGGACCTTCCAGAGGAAGCGCCACTCTACCCTGTCAAAGGCCTTGGAGGCATCCAATGACAGGATGGAGCGCGCGGTCCCCCCAGGGGCCTGAATATTAGAAAAGAGCCGATGTAGATTATGATGTGTGCCCTTGTTTTGAATAAAGCCACTCTGATCCGGATGGACAATAGAGGAAATGACCCTAGAAAGCCTTGTAGCCAGGACCCTCGCAAGAAGCTTTACATCTGCATTAAGCAGTGAGATTGGTCTATAAGATTCTAGATCTAAAGGGTCCTTGCCTTTTTTTGGAATTAATGTTATTACAGCTTCCATCATTGAATCTGGCAACTTCCCATCCTCCATTGATTCAGAAAAGACTTCCAACAATCTAGGGAGAATACAGTCCCCATATTTACTATAGAATTCATATGGGAGTCCATCTGAACCAGGAGTGGAGTTGGCTGAGCATAATTTAATAGCTCCCTCAAGTTCCTGAATTGAGACCTCTAGTTCAAGTGCTTTCTTTTGCGCCTCAGTAATAGTTGGAAAGACGATCCCGTCAAGATAGAAATCTATCTTATCATCTGTGATCTTGGGTTCAGCTTTATACAAATCAAGGAAATAGTCAACGAAGGCCTTCTCTACCGGACCCTGTCTAGTGACCATCCTACCATCAGTCAGTCGAACCTTATCTATATATTTTTTGGATTGTTGGCTTGAGATTACTCTGGACAAAAATTTACCAGGTCGCCCTGACTCCGTGAAGTATTTTTGCCCTTTAAAAAAAAGGCTCTGTTGGGCCTTGTCCAATAAAAAATTAGAGTATATTTGTGTGGCTCTTTGCATATTTTCCCTATTCTCCTCCGTCTTATTCATATAAAAGGATTCTGTCGCCAGTGATGCACGTTCTTCTAGATTTTTCTGTTTTTTCCCATACTCCTTTCTGAGGTTCGCGATGTTACTAACCATCAATCCCCTCATATACGCCTTGAAAGTGTCCCACACCACTTGAATTTTTGCTGAGCCATAGTTATTGTCCCAAAATCGGCCAATTTCATTTTGGATTATTTCATGTGTCTTTATAATTGATAGCCAATAAGGATTTAGTCTAAAAGGAGGTTTTTGTGTGTATCTTTCCTGAGATAAGCAGAGTTCAAGTAGTAACGGAGAATGATCCGATATTGACCTCGTTTCATATTTCATTCGCTTTACCAGTTTCACATGTTTACTACTTATCAGTGCAAGATCTATTCTAGACATCGATTTACCTGCTTTACTAAAACATGAAAAAGCCCTTTTCCCCTGTCCTAGATATTCCCAAACATCTTCAAAACCAGCCTCCAGGCAAAACCGTGCCAGGGGAGACCCCTGAACCGGACTATCACTCCTGACACTCGTAGAGACCCTATCACGTAGAGGATCAATGACACTGCCGCTGAACTTTACAGTTTACTTAACCAGATATCTGCTAAACTGTAACTTTACTTTTTTTTTTTTATTATATATTTTATTCATTATCATACAAAAACTTCATGTCGATATTACATTTACAATACTATAAAATCCATAAGTCCATCAATTCTAATTTTATAAGCATAATTAAATATAGTTTCATGCAAGTGTCCATAATTATGTGCGTGTTAAAAATCAAATGGAGATCTCACTTCCTGGGGAGAAAGCAGGACCCATCTGGCATCAAAAGCTTAATAAAGCAGATGGGTAAAACATCTCATTTAATGTTGTTATGCCTATAAGGGACAGGGATCAGAGGCCCGCAGCCCAGGCGGCCTACCAAGTAGCGAACGCGCACCGCATACGCCCTCCTTCAAACATAAGTGAGCACGATCGACAGGATCAACACTTGTGTGGCGAATCATCTGGTGCTCACATACACCATGCGGAGCGAGCTCACAGCGATCTTTAATCGCACACTTCCATAGAACAGAAGGAGAAGGGGGGTCCAGCAGTCTTCTATCACAGTGGTGTAGAGCCCACTCACATGTTTTACTGCCTCATCCCCGTGTGGTTAAGTTGAATATTAATGCCCTGCTTAACCATAACTCACATGTGTTCACTACGGTGTCTCGTGTAGCAAAGGACTCGAGTCAAATATCGCTCAACAGTCACCGGCAATTGAAAAGAATATGAACAAAAACAGAACCAAAGATCGGCACTGTCTCATTAAGAGAGCACAACCCGAGACCAACTCCGTCCCATTAAAAAAACCACATAGTAGCACCCATCCCACACATGTGTCATATCACTGCCCATAGTTAAAGCTCATGTCCGACAGGAAGAGCCGCATCCCGGGTCGCGCCCGATGCCCGGACCCCCCGAGATCCCGAGCCTCGGACCCCCGCCCATGTACTACTCAATATTATAGGTAGATCAAAAATTTAACCAATATTTGATGCCGGTAAGTCCTGCCAACTTCCAGCATTTCTAGAGATACTCCAATACTCCATTATAACTTCGCATTCTTTACTAATACAATGCATATAAAAAGAAACCAGACTAATTAGATCTTCCCCAAGCCACCCCCACCATCCTCCCCCACCCCCCCACCTTGCAGGAAAAAAAAAAAAAAAAGAAGAAGAAAAAAAAATAAGAAAAAGGGGAAATCCTGATTAATTAACCGTGTTCCAATCTTTCCACAGTTTACTCCACTTTGAGTAGGATCCTCTTTGTTTGTACAAAATCTTCTCGTAGCTTTTCACCTTCTCAACCAAACCCAGCCAGTTATTACAGTCTGGAGCGGAGGAGCTAAACCATGCTCTAGAGATAAGAAGCCTAGCCAGAAACATCACCTTGATCAACAATCGGCATTTTATAGGTTGATAATTAACCTCCAATAAATCTCCCAGGACCCATATCCTGGGGGACAAAGGAACAACAATGTTGAGTTTACGAGCCAGATTGGTTTGAACCAGTCTCCAGTACCTGCTCACCATTGGGCAGTCCCAAAACAGGTGTAAATGATCTGCCTCGGATTCACCACAACGTGGGCAGTCAGAGGAGGCTCTAAGTCCTCTCCTATATAACCATATAAGTGTCACATATATTTTGTGCAAAATATTAAATTGTACGACAATGTGGTTAAAATTATGTGAAACCAATTTTAAACTTTCCCCTATATTCTCCCATTTTGGAGGGCCCACCTCTGAAAGCAAAGAAGACCAGGCTCTCTGTCCTGGTGAGAGAACATCCGAATTTTTTTTTTCATTAAGTGTATATAGCAGTGTGATACTTTAATTCTCGTGACAATTTTCTTACAAATTAAATCATGTAAAAATTCAGGAGTATCTATAGTAAAAAGGTAACGATTCGCAGTGCTAGAGAGTGCTGACCTCAGTTGAAAATATGCATACCAAGCCACCTCACCTAAATTTGCCCCTTGCTTTAGTTCGCAAGGGGCAAAATGTGTCCGCCACTGACCACTTGATGTAGGTACTGAACATTTTTGGTCCTCCAATACTGGCTGGAACTCAAGTCATTTAAGTTCAAAAGCTTTGGGTTATGCCATAATGGAGTGCAGCTGAGTGATGCCCTAACGCCACACCAGCTCCTTATGTTTAGCCAAGTCTTTATAGCCATTCTGCAGAAAAGTGTATACCCATTTGGTACATTTGATAAATAGTCAGACTCAAGTACTGTAAAAAAAATCTGCAAAACCTGAATCTTTCACCACCTTACTGCAGAAATAGCTATTTTCCCAATCATTAAACAAGCAAAGTTGGGAGGCCACAAAATAGCCCCTAAAGTAGGGGAGGTTAAGACCTCCCCGATTATAGGGCATAGAAAAATAGAGTACCTTCAATCTCACACGCTTCCTCCCCCATATTAAATCATTAAGCATCCGCCTGTATCAATCTGAAGTACTTGTCTATAATCCATACAGGCGAATTGCGCAAGACGTAAAGAACCTGGGGCAGCACTACCATTTTTATTAATGAAATTCTGTCCGCTCTCGCTGACAGGATTTTTTGCCATATCTTAATTTTAGCCCTCAGCTTTATCAGCAAGGGAAGCAGATTGAGTTGTAAGTATTCCTGGGGTTTGGCAGAAACTGTTATCCCCAGGTACTTTATTGAATCAGAGATTTTTAGCTGGTTATCCCATTCGCCCCGCAATTCGTCTATAGGGAGGAGAACGGTCTTCTCCCAGTTGATCTCCAGACCAGAAGGACCGGAAAAGAGACCAACCAGGTCCATTATGCGAGGAAGAGTAGTGTCTGTTTGGTGAATAAAAATCAAGATGTCATCTGCATAAAGGGATACACGATCATGATTCCCCATTGTGCCAAAACCAGCCACCCTCGGATCCTGCCTTATGCTAGCCGCAAAAGGTTCAATGTAAATATTAAATAGCAGGGGGGAAAGAGGGCAGCCTTGACGGGTGCCTCTTCCTAGTGTAAAGCTCTCTGTCGTCATATCATTGATCCTTATCCTGGCAGCTGGGGAGTTGTATAGAAGCTGTACCATCGCCATGAATCTTGGGCCAAAGCCCATTTTTTTCATTCACCTCCCAGAGAAAGGTCCACTCCACCCTGTCGAAGGCTTTAATAGCATCCAACGACAGGATGGAGCGGGCACCACACCCCGGGGACTGAATATTCATAAATAACCTATGCAGGTTGTGATGGGTACCCCTTTTTGGCATAAAGCCATTTTGAGCTGGGTGGATAATAGTGGATATAACCCGCGAGAGCCTCCTAGCCAAAATTTTTGATAGTAACTTAGCATCAGTGTTTAATAAGGAAATTGGTCTGTAGGAGCTCAGTTCTACCGGGTCTTTATCCTTTTTTGGAATTAAAACAATGAGAGCCTCCATCATTGAGCATGGTAATCCCCCTCCCTGTATTGCTTGGGAGAACACCTCTAACATCTGGGGGAGAATCGCCTTGCTATACTTGCGATAAACCTCGTATGGAAGGCCATCCAATCCTGGCGATGAGTTCCCCGAGATGGACCCCAGAGCCTCCTTCAGCTCCGAGAGAGACAACTCCTCTTCCAGATATTCTATTTGAGCTTCATTTAAGGTAGAAAGTGGAATTTTCTCCAAGAACCGCATCGCCAGTTCAGATGACAAACCAGGAGAGGATCTATATATCTGAGCAAAATATTGTAGAAAGGTATCCCTAATTCCTTCTGGATTTGTTATAATTTCCCCCTCTGGATTACGGATGGAGGTGATAGATTGGTTTTTCCTGTCTTGTTGTGTAATTATTCTGGCTAAGAGCTTACCAGGGCGTCCAGACTCCGAAAAATATTTGAGCCCCTTAACCACTTCAGCCCCGCTAGGTGAAACCCCCTTCATGACCAGGCCACTTTTTACACTTCGGCACTACACTACTTTCACCGTTTATCGCTCGGTCATGCAACTTACCACCCAAATGAATTTTACCTCCTTTTCTTCTCACTAATGGAGCTTTCATTTGGTGGTATTTTATTGCTGCTGACATTTTTACTTTTTTTGTTATTAATCAAAATGTAACGATTTTTTTTGCAAAAAAATGACATTTTTCACTTTCAGCTGTGAAATTTTGCAAAAAAAAACGACATCCATATATAAATTTTTCGCTAAATTTATAGTTCTACATGTCTTTGATAAAAAAAAAATGTTTGGGCAAAAAAAAAATGGTTTGGGTAAAAGTTATAGCATTTACAAACTATGGTACAAAAATGTGAATTTCCGCTTTTTGAAACGGCTCTGATTTTCTGAGCACCTGTCATGTTTCCTGAGGTTCTACAATGCCCAAACAGTAGAAAAACCCCACAAATGACCCCATTTCGGAAAGTAGACACCCTAAGGTATTCGCTGATGGGCATAGTGAGTTCATAGAACTTTTTATTTTTTGTCACAAGTTAGCGGAAAATGATGATGATTTTTATTTTTTATTTTTTTTCTTACAAAGTCTCATATTCCACTAACTTGCGACAAAAAATAAAAAATTCTAGGAACTCACCATGCCCCTCACAGAATACCTTGGGGTGTCTTCTTTCCAAAATGGGGTCACTTGTGGGGTAGTTATGGCCCAAATGTGTGAGAAGAACTTTGCAATCAAAATGTGTAAGAAATGACCGGTGAAATCCGAAAGGTGCACTTTGGAATATGCGCCCCTTTGCCCACCTTGGCAGCAAAAAAGTGTCACACATGTGGTATTGCCGTACTCAGGAGAAGTTAGGGAATGTGTTTTGGGCTGTCATTTTACATATACCCATGCTGGGTGAGAGAAATATCTTGGCAAAAGACAACTTTTCCCATTTTTTTATACAAAGTTGGCATTTGACCAAGATATTTTTCTCACCCAGCATGGGTATATGTAAAATGACACCCCAAAACACATTCCCCAACTTCTCCTGAGTACGGCGATACCAGATGTGTCACACTTTTTTGCTGCCAAGGTGGGCAAAGGGGCACATATTCCAAAGTGCACCTTTCGGATTTTGCAGGGCATTTTTTACACATTTTGATTGCAAAGTTCTTCTCACACATTTGGGCCCCTAAATTGCCAGGGCAGTATAACTACGCCACAAGTGACCCCATTTTGGAAAGAAGACACCCTAAGGTATTCCGTGAGGGGCACTGCGAGTTCCTAGAATTTTTTATTTTTTGTCACAAGTTAGCGGAAAATGATGATTTTTTTTTTTTCTCTTTTTTCCTTACAAAGTCTCATATTCCACTAACTTGCGACAAAAAATAAAAAATTCTAGGAACTCGCCATGCCCCTCACGGAATACCTTGGGGTGTCTTCTTTCCAAAATGGGGTCACTTGTGGCGTAGTTATACTGCCCTGGCAATTTAGGGGCCCAAATGTGTGAGAAGTACTTTGCAATCAAAATCTGTAAAAAATGACCGGTGAAATCCGAAAGGTGCACTTTGGAATATGTGCCCCTTTGCCCACCTTGGCATCAAAAAAGTGTCACACATCTGGTATCGCCGTACTCAGGAGAAGTTGGGGAATGTGTTTTGGGCTGTCATTTTACATATACCCATGCTGGGTGAGAGAAATATCTTGGCAAAAGACAACTTTTCCAATTTTTTTATACAAAGTTGGCATTTGACCAAGATATTTTTCTCACCCAGCATGGGTATATGTAAAATGACACCCCAAAACACATTGCCCAACTTCTCCTGAGTACGGCGATACCAGATGTGTCACACTTTTTTGCTGCCAAGGTGGGCAAAGGGGCACATATTCCAAAGTGCACCTTTCGGATTTTGCAGGGCATTTTTTACACATTTTGATTGCAAAGTTCTTCTCACACATTTGGGCCCCTAAATTGCCAGGGCAGTATAACTACGCCACAAGTGACCCCATTTTGGAAAGAAG
Source organism: Bufo gargarizans (assembly GCF_014858855.1). Classification (NCBI taxonomy): domain Eukaryota; kingdom Metazoa; phylum Chordata; class Amphibia; order Anura; family Bufonidae; genus Bufo; species Bufo gargarizans. The sequence continues at coordinate 398,018,203 of NC_058083.1, read as the reverse complement.
ACACCCCAAGGTATTCCGTGAGGGGCATGGCGAGTTCCTAGAATTTTTTATTTTTTGTCGCAAGTTAGTGGAATATGAGACTTTGTAAGGAAAAAAGAAAAAAAAAGAAAAATCATCATTTTCCGCTAAATTGTGACAAAAAATAAAAAATTCTAGGAACTCGCCGTGCCCCCCACGGAATACCTTGGGGTGTCTTCTTTCCAAAATGGGGTCACTTGTGGCGTAGTTATACTGCCCTGGCAATTTAGGGGCCCAAATGTGTAAGAAGTACCTTGAAATCAAAATGTGTAAAAAATGGCCTGCGAAATCCGAAAGGTGCCCCTTTGCCCACCTTGGCTGCAAAAAAGTGTCACACATCTGGTATCGCCGTACTCAGGAGAAGTTGGGCAATGTGTTTTGGGGGGTCATTTTACATATACCCATGCTGGGTGAGAGAAATATCTTGGCAAAAGACAACTTTTCCCATTTTTTTATACAAAGTTGGCATTTGACCAAGATATTTTTCTCACCCAGCATGGGTATATGTAAAATGACACCCCAAAACACATTCCCCAACTTCTCCTGAGTACGGCGATACCACATGTGTGACACTTTTTTGCAGCCTAGATGCGCAAAGGGGCCCAAATTCCTTTTAGGAGGGCATTTTTAGACATTTGGATCCCAGACTTCTTCTCACACTTTCGGGCCCCTAAAAAGCCAGGGCAGTATAAATACCCCACATGTGACCCCACTTTGGAAAGAAGACACCCCGAGGTATTCAATGAGGGGCATGGCGAGTTCCTAGAATTTTTTTTTTTTTTGCATAAGTTAGCGGATATTGATTTTTTTTTTTTTTTTTCTCACAAAGTCTCACTTTCCGCTAACTTAGGACAAAAATTTCAATCTTTCATGGACTCAATATGCCCCTCACGGAATACCTTGGGGTGTCTTCTTTCCGAAATGGGGTCACATGTGGGGTATTTATACTGCCCTGGCTTTTTAGGGGCCCTAAAGCGTGAGAAGTCTGGAATATAAATGTCTAAAAATGTTTACGCATTTGGATTCCGTGAGGGGTATGGTGCGTCCATGTGAGATTTTATTTTTTGACACAAGTTAGTAGGAATATGAGACTTTGTAAGAAAAAACAAAAACAAACAAAAAATGTCCGCTAACTTGTGCCAAAAAAAATGGCTGAATGGAGCCTTACCAGGGGGGGGAGTGATCAATGACAGGGGGGTGATCAATGACAGGGGGGTGATCACCCATATAGACTCCCTGATCACCCCCCTGTCATTGATCACCCCCCCTGTAAGGCTCCATTCAGACGTCCGCATGATTTTTACGGATCCATGGATACATGGATCGGATCCACAGAACGCATGCGGACGTCTGAATGGAGCCTTACAGGGGGGTTATCAATGACAGGGGGTGATCAGGGTAATCAGGGTGATCACCCCCCTGTCACTGATCACCCCCCCTGTAAGGCTCCATTCAGACGTCCGCATGATTTTTACGGATCCATGGATACATGGATCGGATCCACAGAACGCATGCGGACGTCTGAATGGAGCCTTACAGGGGGGTTATCAATGACAGGGGGTGATCAGGGTAATCAGGGTGATCACCCCCCTGTCACTGATCACCCCCCCTGTAAGGCTCCATTCAGACATCCGCATGATTTTTTACGGATCCATGGATACATGGATCGGATCCACAAAACGCATGCGGACGTCTGAATGGAGCCTTACAGGGGGGTTATCAATGACAGGGGGTGATCAGGGTGATCACCCCCCTGTCACTGATCACCCCCCCTGTAAGGCTCCATTCAGACATCCGCATGATTTTTTACGGATCCATGGATACATGGATCGGATCCACAGAACGCATGCGGACGTCTGAATGGAGCCTTACAGGGGGGTTATCAATGACAGGGGGTGATCAGGGTGATCACCCCCCTGTCACTGATCACCCCCCCTGTAAGGCTCCATTCAGACATCCGCATGATTTTTTACGGATCCATGGATACATGGATCGGATCCACAGAACGCATGCGGACGTCTGAATGGAGCCTTACAGGGGGGTTATCAATGACAGGGGGTGATCAGGGTAATCAGGGTGATCACCCCCCTGTCACTGATCACCCCCCCTGTAAGGCTCCATTCAGACGTCCGCATGATTTTTACGGATCCATGGATACATGGATCGGATCCGTAAAAATCATGCGGACGTCTGAATGGAGCCTGACAGGGGGGTGATCAATGACAGGGGGGTGATTAATGACAGGGGGTGATCAGGGAGTGTATATGGGTGATCACCCGCCTGTCATTGATCACCCCCCTGTAAGGCTCCATTCAGACGTCCGCATGATTTTTACGGATCCATGGATACATGGATCGGATCCGTAAAAATCATGCGGACGTCTGAATGGAGCCTTACAGGGGGGTGATCAATGACAGGGGGGTGATCAATGACAGGGGGTGATCAGGGAGTGTATATGGGTGATCACCCGCCTGTCATTGATCACCCCCCTGTAAGGCTCCATTCAGACGTCCGCATGATTTTTACGGATCCATGGATACATGGATCGGATCCGTAAAAATCATGCGGACGTCTGAATGGAGCCTGACAGGGCGGTGATCAATGACAGGGGGTGATCAGGGAGTGTATATGGGTGATCACCCGCCTGTCATTGATCACCCCCCTGTAAGGCTCCATTCAGACGTCCGCATGATTTTTACGGATCCATGGATACATGGATCGGATCCGTAAAAATCATGCGGACGTCTGAATGGAGCCTGACAGGGCGGTGATCAATGACAGGGGGTGATCAGGGAGTGTATATGGGTGATCACCCGCCTGTCATTGATCACCCCCCTGTAAGGCTCCATTCAGACGTCCGCATGATTTTTACGGATCCATGGATACATGGATCGGATCCGTAAAAATCATGCGGACGTCTGAACGGAGCCTGACAGGGGGGTGATCAATGACAGGGCGGTGATCAATGACAGGGGGGTGATCAGGGAGTTTATATGGGGTGATCAGGGGTTTATAAGGGGTTAATAAGTGACGGGGGGGGGGTGTAGTGTAGTGTAGTGTGGTGTTTGGTGGGACTGTACTGACCTACCTGAGTCCGCTGGTGGTCGATCCTAACAAAAGGGACCACCAGAGGACCAGGTAGGAGGTATATTAGACGCTGTTATGAAAACAGCGTCTAATATACCTGTTAGGGGTTAAAAAATTCGGATCTCCAGCCTGCCAGCGAGCGATCGCCGCTGGCAGGCTGGAGATCCACTCGCTTACCTTCTGTTCCTGTGAGCGCGCGCGCCTGTGCGCGCGCGTTCACAGGAAATCTCGCGTCTCGCGAGAAGACGCGTATATGCGTCCAGGAGGAATAAAGCAACCACCTCCCGGACGCATATACGCGTACGGCGGTCGGGAGGTGGTTAAAGAATACTCTGTGGTTTGCTTTCTCTACTACATAATTCTCCAAAGAACAGCTAGCCTTCTGCATCTCTTCCCTGTTATATTCCGTGGGTTGACTGGTAAATCGCTCAGTTGTGGATGCAGCAGTCTTAACCAATTCCTCCTCTTTTTTCCTAAATGTTCTCTTTGCTGCGGCAATCTCACTTATAAAAACCCCTCTTAAGTATGCTTTCAAGGCGTCCCATACTATATTGATGTTAGCAGAGGGAAGATTCACCTCCCAAAAGGAGGATATCAGTAGTTTAATAGACTGAAGATTCTCCATAATAGTGAGCCAATATGGGTTCAACTTGAATCCTAGCCCCCTTCTGTCCTTATTCTCCCCAATGCGAACCTCAACTAATACGGGTGAGTGGTCCGAAACAGTTCTTACTCCGTATCGTATCTTCCGGATATTGCTCAAATTACTCTCATTGGTAAATGCTAGATTGATCCTAGACATTGCTCTACCGCCCCTGCTAACACAAGAGTATACTCTCTTTCCTCCGCCAAGATGTTCCCATATATCTACCACTCCTACCTCCGAACAGAACTGGGGCAACGGGGAATTACAAGGGTTCCTCCCCCGATCTGGATCTAAAGTGAATCTATCCTTGTTGGGGTCCATAACCGCATTAAAATCCCCCATCAGGATTAACCGACATTCTGATCTCTTTTCGGAAAAAAGCATTAACTGAATCAGTGGGTACATTGAAAATGGCGGGGGTATATAGAAGAAAGCAAGAATATAACTGTGGCCATACAGCTTACCATGTAAAAAAATAAATCTACCCTGATCATCTATATGGGATTTTATAAGGATGAAATCTACAGAGTTATGAATCAGGACTGAAACGCCCCTGGAGGATCCGCTAAAAGTGGAGTGATAAGATTGAGAGTGCCATCCCGTTGCCAGACGGCACAAGGTTTCTTTAGTAAGATGAGTTTCTACTATACAAATAATTGCTGGAAGGTATCTTTTTACTGCATCCATGATAGCTTGCCTTTTAACCCTTTCCCCGAGCCCTCTGACATTCCAAGATACAATTCTAATGGACATCAGTCAAGACAAAAAGGAAAAAAGAAAAAAGAAAAGAAAACAAAAAAAACATAAGACAAACAAGAGGGAGAAAAAAATAAAAAAAAATAAAAAAAAAACAGACCTGCAAGGTGGGTTCCCACCCCCCCTCTCCATTGATCCGCCCGATCTAGTCAGCGAACCTCTAACCTCCGGCCGTTCTCCCCCATCCTAGCCCCGCCTCCCAACCATCCCTTCGAACATGGTGATACGCAATTTCAAATGCCCGTTTGGTCGATCCAGTCTGACGCTTATTGTGGTGTCTCAAAAAAAAGGGAAATCCCATTATGGATCACTCTTAATTTCGCTGGATACTGTAAAGAATATTTGATCTCCTTTAACGGCAAACGTTTCTTTATCTCTATAAAATTTCGTCTTTTTTCCTGAGTCTGCCGCGCAAAGTCAGGAAAGAAGAGCAATTTAGTACCCTGATATTCAATGGGTGTGCATTCTCTTGCTCTTCTTAATATCATATCTCTATCGGCGGACAATAATAATTTCATTAAAATTGTACGCGGCGGCCTCCCTGGAGTAGGTTTTCCTCCTGGAATTCGATGGGCTCTTTCTATTTGAAACATGGGAGAAAAATTATCACTGCCTAGATTGTGCATGACCAAATCTTTGAGTTGTTCCTCTAGATGCCGGCCTTCAGCCCCTTCTGGGAAACCAATTATGCGAACGTTGTTCCGCCTTGACTTATTTTCAAGGTCCTCTAGCTTATGTTGTAATGCTTGATTTTCTGAAGCGAGAAGCAGAGTTTTAGATTTTAAAATGTCCATATCGGTTTGCAAGGAGACAACAGTTTTTTCCACATTGAGGACTCGGTCACGGATCTTTAACAAGTCTTCTCTAATTAAAAAGATGTCACTCTGCACTGAACCCAATCTCTGGATTTAATACTGAAAATATCAAGGCAATCTCCAGGAGTCACTCTTTAACTTTATAGAAAGAATATTTAGGGAGAAAGACTGTTTACTACCATTGCCAAGTCTCCGGAGACACCGTATGATCTTACACGGTTCTTAATAGTATCACGTTTTGAGCACCGTTATCTTTGATATTTACTTTAATCTATTTCACCTTTTGCCTTAAATTTATTGTGAATATTGGTCACTGTTTTGACGTCACATATACGTATACACTGTTCACTATATGTATTCATTTATGTAATTGTACTCTATTTGCGGAGACCTACTTGGCACTGGCCACTGCTGTAACTAATTGAGTACAGCCAGTATGCTAGTCTGTATGAAAACTGGTCAGCCTTTTATACTACTATCTAGCCTCCACAATCTTTTACTAGCTAGACCAGTGATTGCCATTATTTATTATATATCGTTTTTAACAACTTAAAATCTGTTTAGGATATATTATATATTTATATGGTGACTATTGTTTATATATTATACCACCATCAATAAACTAGTGTCGTTTTGCCAACTATGTGGTCCAGCTATAAGAGTGCCCACCCTTTCTACATTACAACCCTTGCTTTGTAACTGAAAAAAAATTATTAAAATGGAAAATCTGCCAAAAAAGTGAAATTTTGAAATTGTATCTCTATTTTACATTAATTCTTGTGGAACACCTAAAGGGTTAACAACGTTTGTAAAATCTGTTTTAAATACCTTGAGGGGTGTAGTTTCTAGAATGGGGTCATTTTTGCATGGTTTCTATTATGTCAGCCTCGCAAAGTGACTTCAGACCTGAACTGGTCCCTAAAAATTGGGTTTCTGAAAAATTTCAAGATTTGGTTCTAAACTTCTAAGCCTTGTAACAGCCCCAAAAAATAAAATATAATTCCCAAATTGATACAAACACAAATTAGACATATGGGGAATGCAATGTAATAACTATTTTTGGAGGTATTACTATATATTAGAATCTCAAAATGGCCCGGATAAGTTAAAGCGTTTTAAAGTTATCACCACTTAAAGTGACACTGGTCAGATTTGCAAAAAATTGCCTGGTCCTTAAGGTGAAATAAGGTTGTGTCCTTAAGGAGTTAAGGACCGGGCCATTTTTTTGCTATTCTGACGTGTCAATTTATGTGTGGATAACTTTAAAACGCTTTTACTTATCCAAGCCATTCTGAGATTGTTTTCTTGTCACATATAGTGTTGAGCGCGAATATTCAAATATCAATTTTTTTTTGCGAATATCGGCACTTCGCTAATTCGCGAATATTTAGAATATAGTGCTATAAAAATTTTTTTTGTTATATTTATTTCTTTCCCACTTCCCTAAAGTTGTTCTTACCTGTCTTTAGGATTCCTGACTTCCTGGCTGCTCCAATCAGTGCCCGTTGCCGCTTCCGTGCTCATGGAGCGTCCCCATCACCATGGGAACGTCTCCATACTAGAATGTACTGTCGGATTTGAGAATTACGTTGAAATTGCAATTCGATTAATTCAAGTTATAATAATCGAATTGTGATTTCAACTTAGACCTGGTTTACTATGGTTGGCTTGGTAGAATTAGCAAATATGGCAAATGTATTCGTCATATTCCTCAAAACAAAGATAACAAAGTTTTCTCCATTTTCTCCATCGTTTAAGCTCCATATTCATCAAATTTGCTAATTCTAGCAATCAAATAGGAAAGTTGACTATAGAAACAGCTGTTTTTAATTCGCTATGCAATTATATTCTTTTTTTCTTTTTTTTATAAATATAATAATTATCAAGTATTATAATTATTCTATTTATAAAAAAAAGCTAAGTAATATAATCGCATATCGAATTAAACTTGCCTGGCTCTATAGTCAACTTTCCTATTTGAAATGATTGCTAGAATTAGCGAAGTTGACGAATAGGTAGCTAAAACGAAGATGGAGAATACTTTGTTATCTTCGTTTTGAGGAATATGACAAATACATTCGCCATATTCTACCAAGCCAACCATAGTAAACCAGCTCCAAGTTGAAATCGCAATTCGATTATTATAACTTGAATTAATCGCATTGCGATTTCAACTTGGACCTGGTTTACTATGGTTGGCTTGGTAGAATTAGCGAATATGACGAATGTATTCGTCATATTCCTCGAAACGAAGATAATGAAGTATTCTCCATCTTCGTTTTAGCTACTGTGATGAGGTAAGTGGGGGTTTAAAAAGGCTCAAGTCCCTCCCAAAAATGCAGGCTGAACCTCAGCCTTACCAACTTGTGGTCAAGGCTAAATACTAAACTTGGGCAGCGTGCCTGCCTGGAACCTAAACCGGCTGGGGTGTGCCTGGAGCCGGGTATGAGAGTAGCCTAAAAGGGGGCAAAAATGACAACAATATAGTTAAGGTGCAAAACTTTATTACCTTATAACACCAAAGACCAAAATGCCTGCGCAATCTCCACCTGCGGGTTAGGTATGTATCTGGCGAAGCAAGACGAACGCCATCTCCCCATCTTTCGGATGACATGGGCGGGGACCCCCCACCGGGAAGCCGCGGAGGCTGCACCAATGCGGAAGGAATGACCGGATATCGCTCCTGAGTCCAATCCTAAGCCAGCAGCCACTGTGCGGATGTGGCTGATGAATTGCGCCGTGGTGAGAGCTCCCTTCAGATGGGGTAGCAGAGGGCTGTGAGGTGGCGCATCCCGGAGGGCGAGGATGAGCCGGTCAAACACCTGTATCGGGCACCATTCATTACTAGTGGGAAAAACTGGACCTCCACCGGGGGGCCAGTTTGACTGGTTTTGGTGGTAATTATCTTCAGCGCGTAATGGTCAATAACCCTCACCAGCTGCTCTCTGTGCAGGCTGCACCGTCTCGCCGTACTGCACGTGAACTCGCCTGGCCTAAGGAAGCCGTAAAATGCTAAGTACATGGCAGCTTTGATGATTAAGCTGGGAAAGGGCCCAAAAGGAGCACCATCCAGGGCTGAAGATAATTTCCGGAACATCTCCCCGTGACGCCCTGCCTGCGGGACGGGGGATTGGACCCACCCTTCTGGACCCCTCGTAAGGTGGCCTTGACTGCATGCGCAGAAAAAATGGACCCGCCCCCTGGGTTGCGGAGCATGGCGTGGTGTTGGACACCAGCTAGGTACAACTTAATGGTGTTGTAGGAGAGGTGTAACTGGTGGTGGCAATGGGCGATGAAGGCCATGATGTAAGGAATGTCCGCCAGGCCAGCCTGCGGGTGCAGACGTGAAAACTCCTGGAAGGTTTTCAGGCCTGAAAGGTAGTTCCTGGCCGTGTTTGGGGCAAAGGACTGCTGGACCAGGTCCCTTGCTGAAGACGAGCATGCCTAGTCTACTGTCAGGGAACTGAAAGGCGGGGTGGGATATCTGCATGGCTCGGCCTCCGGCATGACCTGGAAAAAGAGTTTGAAATTAAATCTAGACAGCGTGTCGGCTGCTACATTCCTTTCCCCCGGGATGTGGCTACAATGCACGTGGAAGTTATGTGACAGGGCCAGCCAAACCAGCTGGCGCAACAGCGCCATGATCTTGAGGGACTTGGCCCTGCCCTTGGCCAAGATGTCGACCAAGGCCTGGTTATCTGTCACAAACATCACCGGCAAGTTAGCCCAGAGGTGGCCCCATGCCTGAGCAGCTGCCACGATGGGGTACAATTCCAACAGAGAGGAGGTGCAGATGGATTCAGCCTCCTCTAAGATGGTACTGGGCCAACGATCCGCTAGCCACTGGGAACCCCAAATGGCAGCGTAGCCGCAAGATGCAGCTGCGTCTGAAAAAATGGTCGGGCAGGAGGAAGACCAAGGTGATACGAAAAAGGAGACGCCGTTCCATCGGGACAGGAACAACTCCCACATGGCCAGGGCTGCCATGGCCTGGCCGTCCAATCGGATGATGCTGTCCTGTTCGGGTGCCGAGGGAAGAAGCTGGAGCAGCCCTGACACGAAGGTTCTCCCCTGGGGCATAATCCTGGAGGCAAAGTTTAGCCGCCCCAGAAGAGACTGCAACTCGACTCTAGTGAGGCATCCCGTGGCTGCCGCATGGGAAATGACCTCCCGACACTGAGTGAGTTTCTCCTCTGGTAGGCTGGCTTGCAACAGAACCGAATCCAGGACGATGCCCAAGAATGAGACCCCCGCGGCAGGACCCTCAGTCCTCGACTCCGCGATCGGAACAGCCAGACTGGCGAACAATCCGAGGAGGACGGTGAGTATGCCGGACCCGCCCTGCGGATCCTCGACAACAAGAAAATCGTCGAGGTAGTGGATGACCGACCGGAGGCCCCCGTGATGGATCAGGATCCAATGTAGCGCCTTGGCCAGCTGGTCGAATAACCATGGGCTACTCTTGGATCCAAACGTGAGCCTGTTGGCGAAAAAAATACTGGCCGGCCCACTCAATGCCGTAGAATTGCCATAACTGCGGCAGGATGGGAAGGAGTTTAAATGCATCCGCAATGTCAACCTTTGCCAGCCAAGCGCCCCTACCATGCGACAGGATGGCGTCGTCCACTGAGGAATAACGCATGGAAAATTCTTCCGAGGGAATCAGAGAATTAAGGCTCGGAATACCGGACACATGAGGGGCGGACAGATCATAAATTAATCTTTTTTTATTGGTGTTCTTCTTTGCCACCAAGCCGATGGGGTTAATGCGCCATGAGGAAAACGGGATGCGTGGGAACGGGCCTATGAGGAACCCCTTGGATACTTCCAACTGGAGCAACTCGCAAGTTGCTGGAGGGTCCAGGGTGGCGGACAGAAGATTCCTGCCCTCCCAGGGCACCTGCGGCAGAGTGATGAGCCCTGTGTGGAACCCCTGGCGGAAGCCTGCCAACAGGAACGCCACGAAGTCCTGATCGTGGTGATCGCGAAGGAGTGCCGCCAAGAGGTCCACGTTGATGTCCGCTAGTCAGGAACCTTTGGAAGATTTCTTTGGGCAGGCGGACCGTGGGTGGGCCCTGAAGCACAGGGAGCTGACGTGGAGTGACCTGCAGCTGGCATATGAGCACCTCCCTGAATTAAAGTTATTGCAGACCTGGCTCTTCCCCAGGTAGACAATAGGTCTGCCGAGCTTGTCTGTGGAGGGGTTGGATGTAAATGACCCGGAGGTCCCCGGGATGGCCCTGTCCTGAGATGGGTGCGCGGTATTGGGGCACCATTCAGAGGAGTGGAAAATCGACTGACACGTCGCACAGTTGGAAGCCCTGAGGCCAGCGAAGTGACGGCAGAAGAGCTCGGTGTCAATCAAGGACCAGCTGGTGACATACTGGAACTGGGCCAGAGCTGCCGCTGCCTTAGCTGCAAAGGAACGGTGGTAGTCATAGAAGGCCGACCCACCATACTTGTGCCCTAGGTCAGTGACCAGGTACAAATAGCTGTCCAGCTCCTCTCTTCTCTCTGGCTGTGCGGTGCAGACGATGTCCCTGAAGAGGCTGAAGGCCAGGACAAATTCCGGGATTGTCAACTTGCGGTTGAGCCGTGAATCCTTGGCCCGAAGGACCACCGACACATCGCCACAGTTGATGACCTGGTTCTCGGGAACATCTTGAGCGGCAATGAGGATTGATGCCAGATTGACATCTTTCCCCGCCAGGATGTCTCTCTTAAGGTTATCAGGAATGAAGTGAGAGGGGGACACTTGTGGATTGGGTCTTGGCGTACCTGTAGCCAGCCAGCCTGATGTAGATGGAGTCATCAGCGGAACGGGAGCCGGGGGTACAACGGGTGGCCGGGATTCGAGCTCCGAAACCCTTGCCCGAACATCCGCCACCGAGTCCACCAGGGAATTCAGGGTCGCCTGTAGCTGCACCAGGGACAACTGGATGGCCGACGCCTCCGGTTGCACTGCCGCGGTGCTGGGGCTGGTCATGAGCAGTTTGTATAGCTCTGCCTTTCTTGCGGTGGCCGGGTGTGGAATGCCTCTTCGGTTTAACTCGGCCAACAGTTTTGGGATGGTCCAGCTCCGAAGGGATGAGGGACCCGCTTGGCTTGACACAATCGAGCCGGAGATGGAAAGGCCGTCCTCCATATCCGAGGCTCGAGACATGGCAGAGCAGCTAAAAAATACAAGGCATGACAAAATAAAGGGAAAAAAAAAAAAAAAGGGTGACGACGTACTGGAAGTTGGATTGGTGCACGACAGAGAGACACGTACCGGTAACGGAATTCACGAGACGGCTCAGTCGAACCTGGCCTAACCGAACAGACGAAGACAATTAACGCGTGGTTATGACTTGACTGGGACCGAGGTGTAAATAAAGCAACAGGCGAAAAACATTTGAAAGTGCAGAGGACACGGGTGCCCACCAACCTGCGGAACCAGGCGAACTGGCCAGGCTGGGGCTCACCCTAAGGCCAAGTGACCATCCGAGCGCATTGGATCGGACACCTGACCGAATAGAGAGCCACCTGAGCGTACCAGGCGATTTGACAGGAGAGAAGGCGCGTAGCCCTGAAATAGAGGCTGCGCGCAGCAGCAGCCCGCGAAGGGCAGTGGTAAGCCATGAACCTAGGAATTGAAGGCAGCGGCAGCTCTGGTAATTATATGAATAACCTTAATTTAAGTTTCGATCCCCAGCCCCATCTGTACTACTTACTAAATGTCCTGTAACAGGCAGAGAAGGGCGGGCGGCCGGCCGGAACTCACTGATGTCACGTGACATGCCTGCGCCGCCTACTTTATGAATGAAGTAGGCGGCACAAGCACATAACATCAGTGAGTTCCGGCCGGCCCGCCCTGCTCTGCCTGTTACAGGACATTTAGTAAGTAGTACAGATGGGGCTGTGGATCTGAACTTAAATTAAGATTATTAATATAAAAGGTTTAGTCAATAAAGCAGTGAGTGAGCAGCGGGGCCGGAGTACAGTGACCGCACCGGCCCCTCCGCATTTGCATGACACCTCCTCCTCCTCCCTCCCCCTCCAGCTGATATATCGCGGTCTGCGATGCTGCAGCATCGCAGACTGCGATGTAAAATGCCAGCATTCGCCCCATAAGACGCACAGGCATTTTCCCGTCACTTTTGGGGGGGAAAAAGTGCGTCTTATGGGGCGAAAAATACGGTAGCATCAAACAGGTACAGTTGCAAGAAAAAGTATGTGAACCCTTTGGAATGATATGGATTTCTGCACAAATTGGTCATAAAATGTGATCTGATCTTCATCTAAGTCACAACAATAGACAATCACAGTCTGCTTAAACTAATAACACACAAAGAATTAAATGTTACCATGTTTTTATTGAACACACCATGTAAACATTCACAGTGCAGGTGGAAAAAGTATGTGAACCCTTTTATTTAATAACTGGTTGAACCTCCTTTGGCAACAATAACTTCAACCAAATGTTTCCTGTAGTTGCAGATCAGACGTGCACAATGGTCAGGAGTAATTCTTGACCATTCCTCTTTACAGAACTGTTTCAGTTCAGCAATATTCTTGGAATTTCTGGTGTGAATCGCTTTCTTGAGGTCATGCTACAGCATCTGAATCAGGTTGAGGTCAGGACTCTGACTGGGCCACTCCAGATTTTCTTCTGTTTAAGCTATTCTGTTGTTGATTTACTTCTATGTTTTGGGTCGCTTTCCTGTTGCAACATCCATCTTCTGTTGAGCTTCAGCTGGTGGATAGATGGCCTTAAGTTCTCCTGCAAAATGTCTTGATAAACTTGGCAATTCATTTTTCCTTCGATGATAGCAATCCGTCCAGGGCCTGACACAGCAAAGCCGCCCCAAACCATGATGCCCCCACCACCATACATACTTCACAGTTGGGATGAGGTTTTGATGTTGGTGTGCTGTGCCTCTTTTTCTCCGCACATAGTGTTGCGTGTTTCTTCCAAACAACTCAACTTTGGTTTCATCTGCCCACAGAATATTTTGCCAGTACTGCTTTGGAACATCCAGGTGCTCTTGTGCAAACTATAAATGTGCAGCAATGTTTTTTTGGACAGCAGTGGCTTCCTCTGTGGTATCCTCCCATGAAATCCATTCTTGTTTAGTGTTTTACATATCGTAGATTCAATAACAGGGATGTTAGCATATGCCAGAGACTTTTGTAAGTCTTTAGCTGACACTCTAGGATTCTTCTTCACCTCATTGAGCAGTCTGCGCTGTGCTCTTGCAGTCATCTTTTCAGGACGGCCACTCCTAGGGAGAGTAGCAGCAGTGCTGAACTTTCTCCATTTATAGACAATTTGTCTTACCGTGGATTGATGAACAGCAAGGCTTTTGGAGATACTTTTATAACCCTTCCAGTGTTATGCAAGTCAACAATTATTAATCGTAGGTCTTCTGAGAGCTCTTTTGTGTGAGGCATCATTCACATTAGGCAATGCTTCTTGTGAAAAGCAAACCCAGAACTGGTGTGTGTTTTTTATAGGGCAGGGCAGCTGTAACCAACACCTCCAATCTCATCTCATTAATTGGACTCCAGTTTGCTGACACCTCACTCCAATAAGCTTTTGGAGATGTCATTAGTCTAGGGGTTCACATACTTTTTCCACCTGCACTGTGAATGTTTGCAAGGTATGTTCAATAAAAACATGGTAACATTTAATTATTTGTGTGTTATTAGTTTAAGCAGACTGTGATTGTCTATTGTTGTGACTTAGATGAAGATCAGATCACATTTTATGACCAATTTGTGCAGAAATCCATATCATTCCAAAGGGTTCACATACTTTTTCTTGCAACTGTATATGCACTTTTTGTATATTGGTTCTCTTTCATTTTTTCTTATAATTAGCCAGCCATTAATTACATTTTCTCAATATAACAGCTAGGTGGTATAGCAGGCTGAGCTGTATACCGGTGAGCTCTCTTGACAGCATTGTTGTTTACACTATTTAGGAGCGAGAAGGGTGATTTATCTCAGATTTATATTCTGAATTCTCTATTACAGCTCCACATGTCTGTAACCAAGCTTTCCCAGGACCCTGAAAGGTAAACTGCTTGGCTATGATATTTGGGAGTAAGGAGAATGATTTGTTTAGGTAGCCTTATGACTTAGCAGTAACGAGTCCTTATGATTTATTTATTTATTTTAGTCACCTACATATAGCCAACATATTCCACAGTGCTTTACAGACATTATTATTAGTCTTGAGCAAATCGAGCTTTGGATCATAGTTCCGAAGTTGATTTGTTAAAAAAACTTTGTTTGTAATGCTGGTTCTGTACAGCTTTAAAATGTATGGGCTTTGTGTAGCAAAACTTCATCTCTGCCAAAGTTGTGAATGACTTCGGTATTCCTATCTGCGTATTTAAAAACATTTTAAAATAGAAATCTGAAGTCAGCTTTGGTACTGGCTGGTACCTCGGTACCAAAGCAGACTTCAGATTCCTATTTTAAAATGTTTTTAAATACGCAGATAGGATTGCCACAGTCATTCACCGAAGTGTTGCGCATCTTTGGGCGAGATAGGTTTTGCTACAGGGAGCCCATACATTTTTATGCTGTATGGAAACAGCACTACAAATGAAGTTTTTTAACCATTTGACTTTGAATCTATGATCCGAAGCTCGATTCGCTCAAGCTTATTATCATTAATTTGTTACCCAACTTTCCCAGAACCCCGAATGACAGATCTGTGTAGCTATGCTGCAGTATGGATAATTTGTCACTTGGATTCTTACTTAGCTTTTCCTGGCATAGTAAATGTGCCATAATCTAAGTCTAATCTCACTTTTAGATTTTATAAAACATAGAACACTTTAAAAAGTGTCGAGGAACACCAACCATTGCAAAAACTGACCACATAGCTCTGAAAATTGTGCAATCCCCATGTAAGATCCTCACCTGTCTCGCATTCTGGTGTGACCAAAAAGGGGCCTCGTGGAGCTGCGGGACAGGTTACACGTGTCTCCATTGATACACCAGCTCCGACTCCTTTGCGAACCGACGCTGGGATGCGTTCGCATGTGCGCCGGAGGGGAAGACTGCATGGCTTTTGGGGACAGCTTAGCTAGTGGCAGTGCGCTGCGGCGAGCTTGTCCCCGGTGCCTATTGCAGATTCCGTTCCGGTGTCCTTGTCGACGAGCTTGCGCACTCTTGCAGAGCCTGTCGTGCATCCGCGTGTACGTTCGAAAACGGGTTTGCAAGGGGATACACAGTCGCGCGTGCGCGCTTCTTATGCGCTTCGCTGTCCAGTGAAGGGAATAGCACCTGGCCGCAAGTTCAAAGTAGATTAGGTGGCCGGCGTTGGTCTAATTGACTAATGACCGACCAAAGCCTTGTACACTGGTGTAGGTCAGGATCATGACCTATGGGGAGTGGACTCTGGGTTTTGTTGGCAGGCACATAAAAGGTGACCTCCCAGGTCGGTCCATGTGCAGGTCAGTACTGCTAGCTACTGACTGAAGATTGCTGGGACTCTGTCCGTTCCAGTGGGACCCAGGTCCCAGGATTTTCCGCGACGCATCTGTTTACCTGGCAAGTTGCACAGAGACTTATGCACGGATCGGAGCTACTCCTGGCTTTCCTTAGTTTTTTGTTTGCCTGATATTTGCCCAGCGAAGTTTACCTGGACTTTGTTTATTTTGTTAATAAACCCCTTTGACTTCATCCTCACAGGTCTGTTTCGTTGGTGCCTTGCATTACACACCATGACTTGAGTATATACTATACTGTATATGCAGTTTTCTGGTGACCAGCAAAGGTGTTCTGATAGTCTAGTACTATTGTGATTTACCTGTGTTTATCCTCTGTTATCTTCTGCCTGTATTCCTGCTGTGTTTCAAGTGTATGCCATCTTGCCTTTGTGCCACTGCCCTTTCAAGTCTAAATCCAGTTTAGTTTGTGTTTAACACAGTCTGTCTGTGCTCCAGTTTAGTCCCCAGCCTGTCTGCCTGATCATTATTCTGCCCTGTATCTGCACTTATTGTGCGCTGAATGGATATACAGAAAAACACCACTCAAGTCTTGGTGACTGTTCAGACTATACCTTGCACCACAGTCCCTGACCCCAGTGGGCCAGCTGTCAACTACACCAGGACTATCCCAGGAGGCAGTGGTCCTGGTGCTTCCCTGCAGCAAAGACCAGATCCCTGTATAGGAGCTAAAGGGTTAATACCAGAGGTGTTCCAGAATGATGCCCTTAGGGTGTAACTAAAAGTCAAAGTTAGTTGGCACAGTGAATTCACACTCACTGATCCGTAAAACAAATAAATACTGTAATTACTGTCTATTTTATAGTCAAGAGTGGTGAGTTGTTGTTTTTTTTTTTTGTTATGACACACACATGGCACCAATAACGCAAAATCCACCATAAACCTAAACTGTTGGCTCTGCTGCATATTAGTATTTATATCAATGGAACAAGTGGAATAGATTGCTATCTGGGACCTCTGGTAAGTGTTTTTTTCCCCATAACAACAAAGGATCATGCATATAGAAATGCCCTTTGCAGATGCTGGGGAACATTAACAGGAGACTCCTATACATATGAGATTGTCATCTGATTCTGTCTGTATCATCAGGCATGACTGATTTTCTCACTTGTTTAGACCAGTTAAAAGGGGTTGTTTGGTGGATGCATTGTCAGGAGTTTGTTACTGTTTGTGACTGTGCTGGGAGTGTTGCCATGCTGAACAGTAAAGCCCTAGCTAGTTGACATGCCAGTGTGACTGAACGCGGAAACAATCAGGTTCCTGGCTCAATGTCCATACCAAAAGCTAGGCAAAGGATGTAAGACTGCTACTCAATGATTGCGATCACCTGTGATTGCGTAAGGTTTCCCAGTTTCTGTTTGTACCTTTGTGTTTTGTACTTGAACTTAATATCTGCTTGTTAGACCTCTGCTTATCAACCGTGGCTTGTTTTATTGTTAACCACTAGTCCACGTATTTTGACTGTGGCTATCCTGTCTCTCCTGATTCTAACCCGGCTTGTCTACTATTCTTTGCACCTGGTTATTCTAGTTGGTCTGCTAGAAAACGTGTACCAGTAAACGGCTACCTTACTCTGCAGGCCTAACCTGGATCCCTAGTAGCCAAAACCATCCAGCCTTGTGACAGGCTCTGGTGAAGAAGCTAGAGGTAGCCTTAGCTTCCTACAAATTTTGGTGGTTAAGGAAGACTAGTGGCAGTTTCTGACTTTGCTGGATATGGTTCTTTGCTGGATGTGGACTTTGACCATAGTATTTCCTTTAATAAACATTTATCATAAAAAGGGCAGAATGGGTTAAATAAATTGTCACCTCACCAATCCTTTGCTGTTTGTGTTCTGACCAGGTTCCAGCTGGCTATTCATCCTAGTGCCTCATTACACGCAGGAGATCTCAGACAACCACTGGCTGCAATGGAGACCTATCCTAGCCAGCGATTGATTGAGTGGCCATTTTGTGTATGCTGAGCGTCACGTGCCGGAGATCAGGGCAAGGTCAAGGTCAGGCATGACCGAAATACAAAAAGCAAAGACAAGAACAGGAGAGCCCAATGTACTGCACCATTGACTAGCAATGCTCTGGAGGGGCACAACTAAGCAACTACACGGATTTCACTAGAGCCTCAGATGGTGAGGATAGGCTTGATCATCGGTAGTTGCCAGGGGTAACTCCAGAGAGTAAACCAGCCAGTGGCAGCAGGAACCAGGAACCAGAAGGTACTAACAATATTACCAGCAGTACATTGAGCAACTAGGCAAGGCATAGCAATGCATGGCAAGACAGGAGGCGATTCCCCCTCCGGGGAACGCAGGGACCCCCTTCCGGAGGTACAGTCGTGGCCAAATGTTTTGAGAATTACATAAATATTGGAAATTGGAAAAGTTGCTGCTTTACTTTTTATAATAGCAATTTGCATATACTCCAGAATGTTATGAAGAGTGATCATATGAATTGCATAGTCCTTCCTTGCCATGAAAATAAACTTAATCCCAAAAAAAACACCTCCCACAACCACCTCCCTTTCCACTGCATTTCATTGCTGTCATTAAAGGACCTGCTGAGATCATTTCAGTAATCGTCTTGTTAACTCAGGTGAGAATGTTGACAATCACAAGGCTGGAGATCTCTATGTCAGGCTGATTGGGTTAAAATGGCAGACTTGACCTGTTTAAAGGAGGGTGATGCTTGAAATCATTGTTCTTCCATTGTTAACCATGGTGACCTGCAAATAAACGCGTGCAGCCATCATTGCGTTGCATAAAAATGGCTTCACAGGCAAGGATATTGTGGCTACTAAGATTGCACTTAAATCAACAATTTATAGGATCATCAAGAACTTCAAGGAAAGAGGTAAAATTCTTGTTAAGAAGGCTTCAGGGCGTCCAAGAAAGTCCAGCAAGTGCCAGGATCATTTCCTAACGAGGATTCAGCTGCGGGATTGGAGTGCCACCAGTACAGAGCTTGCTCAGGAATGGCAGCAGGCAGGTGTGAGCGCATCTGCACGCACAGTGAGGCGAAGACTTTTGGAAGATGGCCTAATGTGTCAAGCAGCAAAGAAGCCACTTCTCTCCCAAAAAAACATCAGGGACTGATTGATATTCTGCAGAAAATATGGTGAATGGACTGCTGAGGACTGGGGCAAAGTCATATTCTCCGATGAAGCCTCTTTCCGATTGTTTGGGGCATCAGGAAAAAGGCTTGTCCAGGGAAGAAAAGGTGAGCGCTACCATCAGTCCTGTGTCATGCCAACAGTAAAGCATCCTGAGACCATTCATGTGTGGGGTTGCTTCTCATCCAAGGGAGTGGGCTCACTCACAATTTTGCCCCAAAATACAGCCATGAATAAAGAATGGTACCAAAACACACTCCAACAGCAACTTCTTCCAACAATCCAAAAACAGTTTGGTGAAGAACAATGCATTTTCCAGCACAATGGGGCACCGTGCCATAAGGCAAAAATGCTAACTAAGTGGCATAACGTTGACATTTTGGGTCCATGGCCTGGAAACTCCCCAGATCTTAATCCCATTGAGAACTTGTGGTCAATCCTCAAGAGGCAGGTGGACAAACAAAAACCCACTAATTCTGACAAACTCCAAGAAGTGATTATGAAAGAATGGGTTGCTATCTGTCAGGAATTGGCCCAGAAGTTAATTGAGAGCATGCCCAGTCGAATTGCAGAGGTCCTGAAAAAGAAGGGCCAACACTGCAAATACTGACTCTTTGCATAAATGTCATGTAATTGTCAATAAAAGCCTTTGAAACGTATGAAGTGCGTGTAATTATATTTCACTACATCACAGAAACAACTGAAACAAAGATCTAAAAGCAGTTAAACAGCAACATTTGTGAAAACTAATATTTGTGTCATTCTCAAAACTTTTGGCCACGACTGTAGAATGGACATAACAGAACAGACATGAACAGAATACAAGGAGCAGTAAAGACTGTCGCAGACAAAAGCAGAACAGGCATGGACAGACAGGAACAGGATCAGACACAGACACACTCTGCTAGGCGCAGGACAGATACAGGTACAGACATGAACGGGCATAGGACATAACTAGGAAAAATACAGAAACATTAATGCAGAACACGGAAATACCACACAGACCTATGGACAGACAGGAACATGGATCAGACACAGATATGCTCTGCTAGGCACTCGGAAACAGATACACTCTGCTAGGCCCAGGACAGATACGGGTACAGACATGAACAAGCATAAAGGACCCCAAGGGTCAGTAGCAAAGGACAAAGAACAGAAACAGGCATGGCAAAACAAGGCAAAGCAGGGCAAGACATGACATAGCAAACAAACCAAGGAAGACTGACCATGAGGCTCCACACTCATAGGCTGAAATAGCCAGCTAACGAGCGCACCTGCCAGGAACACCCCCACAGAGCAACACAGAGGAATTAACCCTCACAGGTCAAAACAGGAGGTTCACAGGCAGTTCAGGGGTAAACAGAAACTGCAGCAACGAAGGCTGTAGTACAGGATGCTGCACATGCAACCATCCCGAAATACCTGCAGGGAGCCCTATCTGCCAAAGGGGTACACGCAATCACAGGCAGGAACACCAATGATACTGAAGCCAGCATGCAGCCCCTAGCAACCAGCCTGCACGGAGACACCCGTAGCCAGTACGCCAAGAGACATGCAGCCAGCCTACACGGCAAACCACGTCACGGTGAACCGGAAACACAGACCCACATCGGAATGGCTTGTTTTTGTTTTTAACTCTTTTTGCCATTTTCTAAGAATATTTAACCACTAAACAACCCCTTTAATAGTGTCACTATTCAGCATAATTCAGCATCTTTATGGCATAACTACTGTATATCATAGAACAAAATTTCTGAATTTGATGTCACGTTTTAAATGTATCTATTCCTACTGTCTCCAAAGAGATTTAAATCTTTGAAATAAACACTTTTATAAAAACCATATGAATCAATCAAATGAAACATTCAGTTTTGGAAGAAAAAAAAAAAAGTTTATCCCTGCCTTTCTAGCTTCATTAAACATATTCAGTAGTTCAGACCCCAAGGCTCCAAAATATGTAATTTTCTTGTATGTCAATAAAATACTCCAGTGTTTCCAGGCTTCAGGCATTAGTTCATATGGCTGTTAGTACTCTGAATTCCAAATGTAATAAAAAGTATATCTATGCTGCAGACAATGATATATTCATGCAATTATGATATTTAATGTGATGTGATGTACTGTATGAGCCTGCTATATTCTTCTGTCTCTGTTCTGGATGCACACAGTTAATGTTTACATTAAACATTTTGCGTTTGAATCAGTAATTCAAACAGTAAACATCTGGATACAAAAACATTGTTTTGTTACACTTAAAGGGGTTTATTTTTTATTTTTTTTATATTGCAGATCTATTCTCTGCAGGGGCGTTGCTTGGGTCTCAAAGGACCCGGGGCCCAAGCCCCAATGAATATGGCCCAATTTGCTAAGGCTACCTTCACACTTGTGGTAGCTTTCTCCTGCAGGCTGTTCCGGCGGGGTAACAGCCTGCTGGGTGCGTGCTACCACTAGTGCACCGTGCCGCCGAAGGTCTGGCCGCAACACGGCAAACATGCCAAGAGGCAGCTGAAATAAAACCGCAGCATGTTTGCCACACTCCCCAGGAAGTCGACCCTCCACGCGCACACCACATTTTGCTGTACTTGCTAAACAGCAGCACATACAGTACCTCTCACATCCAGGGCCTCCCAGGTGACGTCTCCTCTGATGTAGATATTCTCTGTCATCATCTTCTCCACTCGGTCCAGACAACTTCTCTCAGCTGTCTCGTCTCTGCAGAGTGTGACTACACATACATCTTAGCTTCCTCACTTTTCTATCATCATCCCCCAACCTGGAGTCCCCACCGTGTTCTCCTGCAGCTCGCTGTGCTCCCCAATACCCCCAAATACTATCCTAAAGGAAAAATGAGTGCTGTACAGATAGCCCCCCCTATAGTAATACTGCTCCTCATAGTCCCACCAATAGTAATCCCCTTCTAGAATGCCCTCCTTAGTAATACTGCCCCTACAGTGCCCCCAACAGTGATAATGCTCCCCAAGAGTGCCTCCATTAGTAGAAGAGTAGAAAAACCCTCCAGTTTTAATAATGCCATAGCAGACCCCTCAGTACTAATAAGGCCCCCTATAATGCTCTTTGTAGATATAAGGCGGATCTATAAGACCCTCCTTTAGGGCCCCTAGTAGTAATAAGAACGCCTAATGTCACCTGGGTTTAAAATGCCCTTACAGGGCCCCAGTATTTATACTGCCCCCTCCTGTTATAATGCTCTCCCCTGAAGTGCTGCCTGTAGTGGGGCACTCCTCCTCTTAGTGTCCCCACAAATTATAATTCCTCAGCACGTCCATCATACAATCCCATGTAAACAACACTATTTCCCTCCCTCCGCCATAGAGTGTCATCTAAATAACATCACACCATCTCTCCAGCCACCTACACTATACAGTCCCATGTAAATAGCATTCCTCTCTGTCTACAGGCCACTCCAATATACAGTCCCATGTAAATACCATCCCTCTGTCTACAGCCCCCTCCAAAATACATCCCATGTTAATAACATCACTCCCTCCCACAACCACCATCAATATACAGTCCCATGTAAATAATATCACTCCCTCCCACAATCATGTTCAACATACAGTCCCATGTAAATAACATCACCCCCTCCCCCAGCCACCATCAATATACAGTACCATGTAAATAACATCACTCCCTCTCCCAGCCACAATCAACATACAGTCCCATGTAAACATCACTCCCTCCCACAGCCACCATCAGCATACATTCCCATGTAAATAACATTACTTCCTCCCCAGCCACCATCAATATACAGTCCCATGTAAATAACATCACTCCCTCCCACAACCACCTCCAATATACAGTCCTATTTACATAGCATCACTTCCTCCCCAGCCACCAATATACAGTCCCATGTAAATAACATCTCTCCCTCCCACAGCAGCAATCAACATACAATCCCATGTAAATAAATAACATCACTCTCTCCACCAGCCACCATCAATATACAGTCCCATGTAAATAACATCACTCCCTTCCCAGCCACCTCCAATATACAGTCCCATGTAAATATCATCACCCCCTCCCACAGCCGCAATCAACATACAGCCCCATGTAAATAACATCACTACTGAACATTTAGTCCCATGATAACATCCCTGCCTTCAGCCCTAACATAACCACAACTCCCAGCATTGCTCTGCCTCTTCCTTCACTTACCTCTCCTCATATACAGACGTCACCACAGCTTCTTATCCTCTTCACTGCCGTCCTCTCCTGCACTGGTCACATGATGGTGACATCATCGCAGGTTCTTCTTAACCCCTGCCTTCTGCACTGATCACATGACCTGTGATGTCATCACAGGTCCTTCAGATCTTGCAGTGCAATAAATTCAATTGTAGTGCTGTCCTGAGGATCTGCCTGGCTGGCAATATATTCGGGGCCTAGGACAAAACATCAGAGGCCCAGGCCCCGAATGTTTTAGCCTAGAAACGCTCCTGATTCTCAGGATACCTTATCAATATCAGAATGGTAGGGGGTACAATAGATGGCGCCCCTACTAAGCAGCAGTTTTCGTCATCCACAGGCACCAGAAACGAAGACAATGGATGAAGCTGGAAGCAAAAAGCTTCATCCTCATCCACTTTATACTGCAGCTCAGCTCCCAGTCAAATGATTGTCAGCTGATCTGTATTATGCTAGCACAGACACTAAACTATGGATGAAGCTTTCTGCTGCTGGCTCCTTCTACTGTGTTGTTTTCAGAGCCTGCGGCTGCTCAAAACAGCGGATCATGGGGGTGCTGGGTGTTAGATTTCCATAGATCTGATATTGATAAGATATGCAAAGGGTTATGCCGCATTTCCTGAAAAACATTACAACAAAAACCTATCTCCCCACTAAAGACAATGCTATTATATTATATTTCATTATTAGTTTTAAACTAATATACTGTAAGGCCACATTGTTTTTTAGGGGAAAAGTGTGAAAAAATTATTCTTTGAAAGACACCAAGTCTTATAATTCTGTAATCAGGGTTGTCAGATCCCAAAGAATGTTTTCTTTATGGTTGAACAGAATGCTGACACAACTCTCTGATCATAGAGAGAAATGTGGAGATGTTCAATCACATCAGCAAAGTCCTATCTGTCCCCGATAAAGGTCAGGAACAGGAAACCTCACTGGAGCCTTAGGCCCCTTTCACACGGGCAAGATTTACACGCGGGTGCAATGCGTGAGGTGAACGCACTGCACCCGCACTGAATCCTGACCCATTCATTTCTATGGGGCTGTGCACATGAGCGGTGATTTTCACGCAGCATGCTCTATTTTGTGCGTTTTTCACACAATGCAGGCCCCATAGAAGTGAATGGGGCTGTGTGAAAATCGCAAGCAAGGGTGGATGCGGTGCGATTTTCACACATGGTTGCTAGGATGGAAGTCTATTCACTGTATTATTTTCCCTTATAACATGGTTATAAGGAAAAATAATAGCATTCTTTAATACAGAATGCTTAGTAGAAGGTCAATTGCCGTTCTCCTGTTCTTTCTTTAGGACCTGTCAAAGAAAAGCGCAGAAGGAAAGGAACGCAATATGGTTATTGGAAAGCAGATTTCACTAGGATAATTTTAAGTTGCCATGTCACATTTGAAGACCCCCCCATACACCCCTAGAGTAGAAAATCCCCCAAAATTACCCAATTTTGAAAACTATGGGATAAGGTGGCAGTTTTGTTGGTACTATTTTAGGGTACATATGATTTTTGATTGCTCTATATTCCACTTTTTGCGTGGCAAGGTAACAAAAAATAGCAGTTTTGGCACAGTTTTTATTTTTTGTTATTTAGAATGTTCACCTGACAGGTTAGATCCTGTGGTATTTTTATGGAACGGACAATACAAAATATGACTACTTGTTTTGGTTGTTTGTTTCAGATTTACATAATAAAGTATTTTAAACATTTAAAACATTTATATTCTGAAAGCCATAGTTTTTTGTTTGTTTTTTGGGGGCGTCTGTCTTATGTAGGGGTTCACTTACTTTCGGTATGAGATGACAGTTTGATAGGTACTATTTTAGGGTGCGTTTGACTTTTTGATTGCTTGATATTACACTTTTTGTGATGTGAGGTTACAAAAAATTGCCTTTTTGACACACGTTTTATTTTTATTTGTTTACGCTGTTCACCTGAGGGGTTAGGTCATTTTATATTTTTATACATCAGGTTCTTAACCTCTTTAGGACACAGGGCGTACAGGTATGCCTTGATGTCCTGGTACTTAAGAACCAGGTGCCTGCTCAAATCATTGTAGGCGCAGCAAATTGCAGGTCAATTCAGACCTGCGGTTTGCTGCGTTTCCGGGTTATTCGGGTCTCTGAGGACCCGATAACCCGGAACAGGATGGTGATCTGTGGTGTGTTTTTACCCCACCAATCACCATCCTGCTATCCTGAGAGGTGATGTGAGATCACCTCTCAGGATCGCCTCTGATTGGTAGGTGGGCGGGTGTGAGATTCAAACCTTGGCAGCGCTCCTCTCCTCCTCCTTTTGTGTCCCGGAGCGGAGGAGAGAGGAGTGCTGCAGTGCACGTGTCGGACCTGTGCCAGAATCACCCCACCTGTGCCCCAGCATTCATCCTTGCCCCCAGGACCGATCTGTGCCCCAGCACCCCCATTTGATCAGCCAGGTAATTAGGGAAAGACTAGGGAAATGTTGGGCTAGGCAGGGATATAAAAGGGAAAGTTAGTGGGAAAAAAAGTTTTATTGCATCACCCTAAGTAGGACAGCTGTATGACCCTAGACTCCCCAGGGGTACTGCTGCTTGGCCCCCTGCCCCCCCCCCCCCCACAACTTTTTTGGGGTGCAGGCATTTTTTTTTGTGCGTACACTGATTGTGGCCTGCACTCTAAGCGTCCGGCCACTGTTAGCGCATCGCACACCCCACCGCTGATCAACTTCGGACAGTTGATCAGCGGTTTTTAATGTAATTTTATTTTTTAACATTTTTCCCCATTTTTTAGTTAGTCTTTTTTTTTCTGTTAGTTTTAGGGATATGTTCGCAGACACCCATGCCCCCCCACACATGCACACTGAATAAAGATTTACACGCACGCACACACACACGCAGACACACACTCCCCTATGGCCTGCCGGATGTTCTCGGCCGAGGAGGCATGCACCCAGCTTGCCTCTGAGTCCGAGAGTCCTAAAGAGGACGAGGATGACCCCACTTTCCTGTTGTCATCTAGCGATGATGATGAGCCCCCAAGGCGGCGGAGACGCCGCCAGGCGGAGCAAGGGGACCGCCATGCTAGGGACCCTGTGTTCCACCCTAGTACGAGCAGCTCTGGGACTCGTACTAGTTTTCCCACCCACCAGTTAAATCCACCGAAGCCCCCTGCTGGTAAACTTATCTGGTGTACCCCAGAGCGATTTCAGCCCGTGATTCCTGAGTTTGTAGGCCAATCAGGAATCCAGATTTCCACAGTGGGCTTCGCTGAATATGACTTTTTTAGTCTTTTTTCAGTGACCACCTGGCAAATCTAATGGTGGAACAAACAAACCTGTACACCCAACAGTTTGTTGCTCAACACCCGGGCTCCTTTTTGGCTAGGCCCGGTGGCTGGACCTCGGTCAGTGCAGCCGAGATGAGGACATTTTGAGGCCTCGTGCTGCACATGGGCCTAGTAAAGAAACCTAGTGTCAGTTACGTCCTCTACCAGACCCCACTTTACAGTACGGCCATGGCACGTACCCGGTTTGAGGCCATCCGGAAATGCCTGCATTATTGAGATAATGCAGCATGTCCCCCCCAAGGTGATCCTGCCTATGACCGCCTGTACAAAATCAGGCTAGTCATCGATCACTTTGGGGCCAAATTTGTACAGGCCTGTGTACCTGGAAGGGAGGTCGCGGTTGATAAGTCTCTCATTGCGTTCAAGGGGAGACTCATTTTACGCCAGTATGTTCCCTCAAAGCGGGCGAGGTATGGCATGAAGCTGTACAAACTCTGTGAGAGTACCTCAGGGTACACTTACAAGTTTTGTGTGTACAAGGGGTGAGATTCCAGTATTCAACCCCCAGAATGTCCCCCCACTCTGGGTGTTAGCGGGAAACTTGTGTCGGACCTTATACACTCACTGCTAGATAAAGGTTATCACCTGCACGTGGATAACTTTTATACTAGTATCCCCTTGTTCCAGTCCCTCACCGCCAGATCCACATTCGCTTGTGGGATTGTGCGGAAAAATCAATGCGGCCTACCTGCCCACCCCCTCCAGGTACCTATCCCCAGGGGTGAGACCCGTGTCCTTACCAGTGAAAACCTGTTGCTGGTCAGATATAAGGACAAGAGGGAAGTCCTTGTACTGTCCACAATTCATGGTAACGGCATCACCCCTGTCCCTGTGCGAGGTACTGCGGCAACGGTCCTCAAGCCCGATTGTATTGTCGACTACTCAGTATATGGGAGGAGTTAATCTCTCTGATCAAGTCCTCAAGCCATATAATGACACGCGCAAAACCAGGGCATGGTACAAAA
Source organism: Bufo gargarizans (assembly GCF_014858855.1). Taxonomy (NCBI): domain Eukaryota; kingdom Metazoa; phylum Chordata; class Amphibia; order Anura; family Bufonidae; genus Bufo; species Bufo gargarizans. The sequence continues at coordinate 397,990,769 of NC_058083.1, read as the reverse complement.
AAGTTGCGGTCTACTTGGTGCAGGTTGCCTTGTACAACTCTTTTGTGCTGTCCGGGAGCGCTGGCAACACAGGGACATTCCTTCAGTTCTATGAGGCAGTCCTCAAAGCCCTGATCTTTTCTGACCGGGAAAGAGCAGGCTTGGCCAACACTTTCCAGGTGTGGTCCCCCATACTGAAAAGAAGGGACAAACCCCAAAAAAGTGCAGAGTGTGTCACAGGAGGGGGATACGGAAGGACACCACTACTCAGTGCGACACGTGCCCGATCATCTAGGCTTCTGCATGACGGTTGCTTCAGGGAGTACCACACTTCCATGGAGTACTAAATTTATATCCCAATTTAGCCACTGACAATCGAATAAAAAAGCGGTGTCTCACCCAAAAAATTTGTAAAAACTAAAATGACTTAAAAAAAAAGTATACAAATTAGGTATCACCGCGTCGGTAATAATCTTCTCTATAAAATAATCTTCTCTATAAAATACCCCATGACCTAACCCCCCAGATTAACACGGTCCAAAAAAAAAAAAGTGCAAAAAAGAACTTTTTTTGTCACCTTACATAACAAAAAGTTTAATAGCAAGTGTTCAAAAAGTCATATAGCCCCCAAAATTGTGCCAATAAAACCGTCCTCTCATCAAACAAAAAATGAACCCTTACATAAGATAATCAGCTAAAAAAAAAAATGACTCTTAGACTTTAGAGATACAAAATATTTTTTTCCAGTAACAAAGCAAGGGTTAACAACCAAACAAAACGTTATATTTATTACCCTGATGCTGCAGTTTACAGAAACAAGACATTTGTGGTCGTAAACTGCTGTATCACTAAAAGGCAAAAGGAAAGGACCGACATTTTTTCTGGAAGGCCGATTTTGATGGCCTTTTTTATTGACATTATGTCCCTTTTGAAGCCCCTTGATGCACTCCTAGAGTATAAACTCCCTAAAAGTGACCCCATCTAAGAAACTACACCCCTCAAGGTATTCAAAACTGATTTTACAAACTTTATTAACCATTTAGGTGTTCCTCAACAGTTAATGGCAAATGGAGATGAAATTTCAGAATTTCAATTTTTGGTAACCTTATCTCACAAAAATGTAATGTAGAGCAACCAAAAATCGTAAGTACCCTAAAATAGTCCCAACAAAACCTCCACCATATCCCGTAGTTTCCAAAATGGGGTCACTTTTAGGGAGTTTCTACTCCATGGGTGCATCAGGGGGGTTAAAACAGGACACGGTATAAATAAACCCGTCCATAAAAATCTGCCCTCCAAAAACCACACGGCACTCCTTTCCCTCTACGCCCCGCCGTGTGGCCGTTCAGTAATGTACGACCACATATTGGGTGTTTATGTAAACGGCAGAGTCAGGGCAATAAATATACAGTCTTGTTTGGCTGTTAACCCTTGCTTAGTTAGTGGAAAGAATGGGTTAAAATTTAAAATTTGGCAAAAAAATGAAATTCTCAAATTTCATCCCCATTTGCCAATAACTCTTGTGCAACACCTAAAGAGTTAACAAAGTTCGTAAAAAAAGTTCGTTTTGAATACCTTGAGGGGTGTAGTTTCTTAGATGGGGTCACTTTTAGGGAGTTTCTACTGCAGGGGTGCATCAGGGGGGTTGAAACAGGACACTGTGTAAATAATCCTATCCATAAAAATCAGCCCTCCAAAAACCACACAGCGCTCCTTTCCCTCTACGCCCCGCCGTGTGGCCGGACAGTAGTGTACGACCACATAGGGGTGCATCAGGGCGGATTCAAATGGGACATGGTGTAAATAAACCAGTCCAGCAAAATCTGCCTTCCAAAAACCATATGGTGCACCTTTCCCTCCATGGCCTACTGTGTGCCCATACAGTAGTTTAAGGCCACATATGGGGTGTTTCTGCAAACTACTGAATCGGGGCAATGAATATTGAGTTTTGTTTGGCTGTTAACCCTTGCTTTGTTACTGGAAAAAATAGATTAAAATGGAAAATGTGCCCAAAAATCCAAATTCAGAAAATTTTTCTCCATTTGCCATTTACTCTTGTGGAACACCTAAAGGGTTAACAACGTTTGTAAAATCAGTTTTGAATAGCTTGAGAGGTGTAGTTTCTAGAATGGGGTCATTTGTGGGTGGTTTCTATTATATAAGCCTCACAAAGTGACTTCAGACCTGAACTGGTCCCTAAAAATTGGGTTTTTGAAAATTTCTGAAAAATTTTAAGATTTCTTCCAAACTTCTAAGCCTTGTAACAAACTCAAAATATAAAATTTAATTCCAAAAATGATCCAAACATGAAGTAATAACTGTTTTTGTAGGTATTACTATGTATTATAGAAGTTGAGAAATTGAAACTTGGAAATTAACCATTTTTAAAAAAAATTGGGTATATTTGGTATTTTTTTATAAATAAAAATTATTTTTTTGACTTCATTTTACCAGTGTCATGAAGTACAATATGTGTCAGAATGGCCTGGATAAGTCAAAGCGTTTTAAAGTTATCACCACTTAAAGTGACACTGGTCAGATTTTCAAAAAATGGCTTGGTCCTTAATGTGAAATAAGGCTGGTGTCCTTTAGGAGTTAAGGACGCGGCAATACCTAATATGTATACTTTTAATATGTAACAAAAAATGGGCCAATGAGAAGACTGGAATATCTTTGACTTTAGGAGTAGTGTTGATCGCGAATTTTTGTATCGCAAATTTTTATCGCAAATTTTCCGATTGCCGTTTTTCACAATCAAGAAAATAACAACTGGAGATCACGAATTCTCGAATTCGCTAATTTATGATGAATTTTCACCCAAATATTCGCGAAATATCACAAATTCGGATATTACCCCTGCCGCTCATCACTAACAAAGACATGGTGCCTATTATTAGTCTTAGTGACCACTGCAAAAACTGCAGTATTATATGTTTTTTGTTGAAATATATATTGACATGGAAAATTTTGAATAACTACCAAAAATTCTTTAAAAATATCTTATACTTAAAAAAGTGATTTAAACAATAGGCCATATTGTGATGACACATTCCCTTTAATGTGTTAACCTCACATACAAAAGGTCCCTGGTCTAGAAACATGGGGTAAACTAATTTTAAAGATGTCTATGATAAGACGACCTCTTCGAGTTCTCATCCAGTTACTTACCTTGTATTTGGATTCACCTTATGCAGTCCTGCCACGGGTAGAATTTGCTGGCTGAATTTATTTTTATTTTTTTCAGTAACAAATCAGAACAGTTAAGAATTTCAGTTAAGTATATGCAGCCCTTACTAATTGTATGATGATAAAGAATCTAGTCTAATAATCACACAGTTCTCTATAACTCAGAAGAGAATATGTTGTCCATGGCAACTAGGTTGGTGCGGTATGAGAGAGATTTGAAGTATCTTGCTACTCAATAATAATGACCCCAGGTTAAGAAAACACTGAAAGAACCTTCTGATTGTGAAACCATTTACACTCTGCACATTTGAGCTTAGAATTAATTAACTGCCAAATTTTCCAATCAAACTAGGACACTCAATATTGTGTATAAGAAACAGAAAAACAAAATATACGAAGCTCTAGAAATTTAACCTTAACATTCAGAGGCAGTAAAAAAGATTTTTAAAAAATGATGCTAAGATAAAATAGTATAATGTTAATATTTCAAATTCATTCATTCAAAATGGCATAGAAAATGCATTTTTAATATGTATGCTACTTCATATATCTGACGTTCAGGGAAAATAACCTTTCAGTTAATGAATAATATATTTAGCATTTTTTTCAGATTTTGAAAATTGAACTTTTTTGGCAGAAATAATTTCATATTTGTTGGATCGTCTGATTTAATTGTACAGAACACAGCACATTCAAGGTTATGTGACGATAGCATATTGTACTGTGTATGATATTTTTGTATTGTATTAATCCTAAGGCCACTAAATTTATTTCAGTTTAGGCTGTATTCACATCACCTTTGGGGGCATGCAGAATTACATAAGAAACACATTATTTTCTTTCTAAAAAATATGCTTAAAAAAGTATTTTGGTTATATCAGGTTATCTCCTAGCCTCGGGATAACTTGGATAGCATATTCTAGTAGAAAGATGCTTATAGCATAACAAAGGGTCTTTCTTAAGCCTCTGGTCTAAGGGGTTAAAGGGGTTATCCAGGAATTGATAATGATGACTTATCCTCAGAATAGCTCATCATTATCACATCGGTGGGGGTCCACACCAAAGTTAACACTATTAACTTTTCCAAAGGTATCTACACCCACAGGCTTTGAACATTTATGCAGATTTGGTGCCTCAATGAAAGGGGTCATTACTGCTATTTGTAACATTCTAAATAACCCAACTTTAGAGTACATTCCGAGACAAACATATATGTTCAAATAGCAGGGATGCCTAGGTCACACTTTACCTGATTCCACTTGCGAATTACAGTATTTGGCAGAAAATATCTAAAACATACACATACACAGTTTTTAAAGAAAAATAAATAAATATAAAGGGTGAAATTTATCAAAAGTGGTGTAAAGGAAAACTGGCTTAGTTTCCCATGGCAACCAATCAGATTTCAACTCTCATTTTGCAAAGGAGCTCTGTAAAATGAAATGTGGAATCTAAATGTTTGCTGTGGGCAAGTAAGCCAGTTTTCCTTTACTGCAGTTTTGATAAATCTCCACCAAATCCCAAATTGTTTATGCATTGGTGTGACAACCATGAACTGCTCCAGCTTTTAAACCCAGTAATTTTTCAGGTGCTGGATCGAGATATCCCATTGGATCCACAGATATAAGCCTCATTCACACGGCCGTGACATTTTTTGCGGTCTGCAAACAGCGGATCTGCAAAAAAACTGAAGCCGCCCGTGTGCCTTCCGCAATTTGCGGAACGGGCGGCCCATTGTAAACATGCCTATTCTTGTCCGCAAATCGGACAAGAATAGGACATGTTATATTTTTTTGCCGGGGCCACGGAACGGAGCAACGGATGCAGACCGCACACGGAGTGCTGTCCGCATCTTTTGCGGCCCCATTGAAGTGAATGGGTCCGCATTTGAGCCGCCAAAACGGCGGCTCAGATGCGGACTCAAACAGCGGCCGTGTGCATGAGGCCATATGTTTTAAATGTACCTTTGTCCCACCAGGAAGTAATCTACCAAGCTGTTCATACATGTCCTAACAGTGGCAAGGTGGCTGATTATGCGGCACTACAAGAAATAGGCACCTTCTCCCTCTTTGCTTGATTTTGATAAATGTTAGAGACTTGAAAAGTCTTGTATATTTTACTGCTCTTTCACATGATGGTGTAGACATCTTTGACTCAATTGCTCCATGGGGCCCTTCGTTTTTGTTCCATTAGTTCCTCTACGCCCCCTAATTTCTTGTCCTTGTGTTTGACTTTTTTCTGTCTCTTCCTTTTTTGATTTAATTGCAAGCAGGAATGGTTCCAATTTCCCAAACTCTGGATTTATTTTCTCTTCATGTTTTTATGTTTTGCTCAGTGGAACCGTTATCCCTCGTTGCATTATTTATTTGTACGCCATGTGCACATTGTATTATAATGCGCAGTTTCTGCCCGATCATTATCTGTGATGTGCTAACTCAGATATATTATGTCCCTTTGTACTGGTTTGTTGTTTTCTTTAAAAACTCAAGAAAGTAGTTAAACAAACCACTGCCAAGCTTCCTCATAGATTACAGCTGATCGCAGACAGTCCCAGCAGCAATTTTTCTAGCAAATACGATTTTCTTTTAACACATATTTTTTTGCAGTATTGAATAGCATATTAGATTATGCTTTTCAATACTATCAAGAGGAGAAAACGCTCAAATGTATGCCAAAAGGAAACCTTTTATTGTGTCACAGAGTAGGTTACCTTTTTTTTCTCTTAACCGAACACATTGCTCAGACACATCGGCAACTGTGTTAATAAAGCCCTAAATTTGTTCTTTGATTTGCATAAAGGTACTGTTTTGGTGTGAATATTAATAATGCTTATATATAAATGTAGAATAAATATACTGTCTACCAGGAAAGTCACTAAGCTCTTCCTTATCACCCATCGTGCTGCTTAGGGTGAGTTCAAATATGCGTTTTGGATTCCGTTATGGCTTTTTATAACGGAAAATAACTGAATCCATAAGACGGAAGTCCAAACGGAAGCCTTTAAGAGGCATTTCATTTTGAGCCATCTTAATAGAAGCCTATGGGAATCATAACAGATCCATCTGGTTCCCGTTATGTAAGACGGAAAACAAAGTCCTGTCGACAGGACTTTTTTCTCCGTTCTGCATAACGGAAACGAGACGGAACTGTTATGATTCCCATAGACTTCTATTATGACGGAAAGCACAACAGAATGCCTTTTAAAGGCTTCCAATTTGCATTCCGTCATAATACAAGTCTATGGGAAGCAAAACGGATCCGTCCCATTTCTGTTATGCAGGACTGGACTCCTGCATAATGGAAAGCAGGACGGATCCGTTGTGCTGCCCATAGATTTGTATTATGGAGGATCAAAACGGAATGCCTCTTAAAAGCTTTCATTTTGACTTCTGTCTTATGGATTCCGTTATTTTCCATTATAACCATGTTATAACGGAAAGCCATAACGGAATCCAGAACGCAGATGTGAACCCACCCTTAGCTAAGTTCACAGCATGTTAGGGTGAATATTTGATGTATACAACAAGAACATCTTGATTGAGCATCTCTAATATTCACACAGGCTTACATTATTGAAATGTTGGGCAAAATAGTACTCTTTTGCACAACGGTATGCAAAAACAAACTTTTTTTTAATGGGAGTCTCAAACATATGCAACACAATATTATTTTATTTATATAGTAGCAACATATTCTGCAGCCTAGTCAACATTAGGGCTTAGAATCTTAATTCCAGTTCTAAATTAACTTTTTTTTTGTTGAAAGGAAACCACATAGATACAAACTCCATGTAAATGTGGGCAACAGTTCTAAGTGCTGTGCTGCACCAACACAAGCCTCATCTCCCAGCTGTTTAACAATAAAGCACATTTACGTTAGTACTTTATGAGTCTGCATTAAAATAAGCAAATTGATTCTAAGGGAATGAGAATTTATATGGATTTCACAAAAATTAATCTGCCAAATTAATCTAATGTTTTGGTGTTTACTTTCAGACACAACACGCAAGAATGGCGTTCAGCACCATTTTACTGTGGAAATTTGAAACAACAGGAGAGCTGAAGAAGATATCACATGACACTGGGAGGAAATGGTGAAGCTTGCTCTCATTGGGTAAAGACTGATAGACAGCATGGTCAGCCAATCAAGAGAGCAGTATTCAGACTTCTGCAGACAAGCCAGGTACAATTCTATTCTCATAATTGGATATAGTATGATGTGTTATGTATATGTCTGCCAAAATCAATTACAGACACACACCAGGTATAGAATAGTGACACTGTAGGGGCACTATAGGGAGAGAAATAGACATACACAGTAATTGAGTAGATTTCAGAGTTTTATCAGGGAAAGCTTAGCATAGAGAGTGAATAAGAGATTGGTCACTATCTCAGTTGTTTCATATAGCTTGCTAGAAAGTTCTGCATTACAGAATCTTAAAAGAAACTCACATTTTATACCGTGTCATCAAATGCATTGTAACTTACTACAAGATGCCATTCAGAGTTATAGCAAACACGTTACTTCAAAAACCACATTACCATTGTAAATTGTCAGTACAAGTGTGCAGTGTTTTTGTAGAAGGAGAGGGACATTTAACTATGCATATGTCTTTACATTATAGAAAAAAATACTCGCAATTTAGCTAGTTTATATGCGTCATAATAAATTGGATGGTAAACGGAAGAGTGGAAAATGAAAGAATCATGCCTCATCATCCGAGAGTCAGAATGTAGGCAGTAATGCAAACTGCAGTAGCAGCACCAAGCAGTAGTAGTTGTAGGCAACAGTTCTCCCTGGCTTCCAATTGAAGCTATATTATTATTGAAAACAAGAGGATGATATTGTCTATAATGTCTCTCATTCATAGCAGGATGATGTGGATGCCACCTCTGAGTCTGCCAATATTCTTTGGAGCCAGGGGTAACAGCATTCCTCCTGCTCCTTCTCCTCTTTGCAACCTCCAAAAATTTTTTTTTTCTAAAATGGCTCCTACATGTGTGAGGACATGGAGCAAGGAACTCTGGGAACGCGGGATCAACCATAATTCCATGCATGCAGCCAATCAGCATCCAGCCAGCCCTATAAATAGCCTCAACCATCTTGGATTCTGCCATTTTCCAGTGTACTTAGTGCAGGGGGAGACGTCAGCAGACGCTAGGGACAGTGCTAGGAAAGACTTAATTGTGCTAAAAAAAAATATTTATAAGGTCATGTAAAGATTATTCAAGATGTAGGGAAACGATAGGAGGAATCATTCCACAGCATTTATGTAGAACAGGGTTCAGTAGGGGAGGTTACAGTGTGGGTAATAGGAACAATAGTATTGCACCTTGCTACACTGACTGCGGATCCAAATTGTGATATACAGCTCTGTCATTCCAGCAAACCGTTCTTGTTATTGGGGTTCAAGTGCTGTTTGTTACAGCCATTAACAGGGCTTATTATATGGAAATATTTCTACTTCTTATTTGCCCTTGTGCAGTGCAGTTATATGTTCTAAAGCATTTTTTGGCTTGTAATAGTGGGGAAAAAAAGGCTTATTAGCTGTTGTCTGGTAAAGTGCGAAAATTACAGCCCTTTTTTGTGAATTAGTGGCAAAAGAAAAACATATTTGCGTTCAGCAGTGCAGTTATATGTTCTAAAGCCTTTTGTGGAGTGTATAAGTGAAAAAAAAAATAAGAGCCTATTTGCCGTTCAGCGGTGCAGTTATATGTTCTAAAGCCTTTGTGTTGTGTATAAGTGGAAAAAAATAAGGGACTATTTGTTATTCAGCGATGCAGTTATATGTTCTAAAGCCATTTTGTGGAGTGAATACATAAGTGGAAAAAAGAAAAATATATTTGCCATTCAGCGGTGCAGTTATATGTTCTAAAGCCTTTTGTGGAGTGTATAAGTGAAAAAAAAAAATAAGAGCCTATTTGCCGTTCAGCGGTGCAGTTATATGTTCTAAAGCCTTTGTGTTGTGTATAAGTGGAAAAAAATAAGGGACTATTTGTTATTCAGCGATGCAGTTATATGTTCTAAAGCCATTTTGTGGAGTGAATACATAAGTGGAAAAAAGAAAAATATATTTGCCATTCAGCGGTGCAGTTATATGTTCTAAAGCCTTTTGTGTTGTGTATAAATAAAAAAAATGAAGGGCCTATTTCCTGTTCAGCAATGCAGGTATATGTTGTAAAGCCCCTTTTTGTGGAGTGTATAAGTGAAAAAAGAAAAATATATTTATCATTCAGCGGTGCAGTTACATGTTCTAAAGCCCTTTTTTGCGTGTATAAGTGGCACTAAAAAGTATTTGTCTTTGTGTGGTGAAGTTAGAAAATTACAGCCCTTTTTGATGTGTATTAGTGGAAAAAAAGGCTTATTAGCCGTTGAAGTGAGAAAATTACAGACATTTTTGGGGTGTTTTAATTTCCTTTTTATTTATTTATTTGATCAAACAGTATGTCAGACACAGAAGTGCTAGGCCCTGCACAGGGGAGTGGCAGAAGGCAAAAATTTTCTGCCGCAGGCATAGTTCACAGCAGAGTAAGGGCGCGTGGCAGCAATAGTCGCAGCGAGAGGCCTGTGCTCCCGGTGTAATCTATCAGTCATGTCTTGACCAGCAACCCAGCGGTTCTTGACTGGTTGACTCAGTCATCCACATAGTCCCAAGTGATATCGGACACCCACAGCCAAGAGTCGGTGGGTTCGTCACAACCCAAACAACCCAAAGTTGGGATGGCCCGGGAGCAGGCCCTGTACCCTCACTTGTTCTCAACCTGCCTCTGTTCTTTTCTGTTCCCTCAACCAGAGAAGCAATATATGCTGTGGGCTCAGCTCCACTATACAGCGAGGATAAGCTACTAGAGGATAGTTATCAGCTACCGGCAAGCCAAGATGTGGCGGAGACATCCGTTGTTTCCTCCGGTAGCTGGGCAAGTAGTGATTAGGAGAATGGCATGGAAGCTGGTGTTTCAAGAAGTGAGGATCCTGACCCAGAGACCATTGAGGAGGACATCAGAGACGTGCAGACAGTACTCGATGATGATGATATAACTGATTGCATTTGGAAGCCGGGTGAATTAAGGGCTTCATCATCATCGGGAGAAGAGGGTAGCAGCTTTCCCGTAAGGAAGCAGAAGAACCAACAAGTCGTTAGCGTGACCGGGAGTCAGCAGGGTGGCAGCAGTGGGAGGTTGGGAGCCAAACGTGCCCGGGGTAGACCACCTGCTTTGCAGGAGCCTATCTCCCCTGAAAGTAGTGGTGCAGGAGTTCACGGAACAGCGGCTGTAGCAGTCAATGAGTGCAGACAGTTGCAGGTAAAATCACCTAATCGGCGGTGTGGCAGATTTTTGTTAAGCCGCGGGGGAGGTGAACAAGGCCATTTGTCGAATCTGTGGGCAGAAGGAGAAGCATGGCCAAGGTGCCAATGTTGGCATCACGGCCCTGCATCAACATGTGCAGCATCACCATAAAGTGGCCTGGGAGAACCGTGGCTACGAAGTGGTGGTCCAGCCTGCAGCAGCAACCGCTGCATCACCTAGTGGCACGCAGGCAGTCAAGGCTGCACCATCTCAGTCGAAAGGAGCTGTCTGTACTTCCAATCGTCTGCCGGTTCTAATGCTCCTGCTCCTCCTCCTCGTCAATCATTCCGTAAGCAATCGGTCACCGAAGCGATTGCCAAGAGACAACAGTATGTGTGCACTTAATGTTGCCTTAAGGGTGCCATTCATGTGTCATAAATATGAGATAGCATCCCTGCAAGCATAAGTACAACCAGAAGGTAGAGCACAAAACATTAGTTGAAAACCAACAATAAACTGAGTACAAACTTTGCATAGATGAAATATCACAAGAAACCCGTATAGAGTTCCAGTTTGGTGGAGGGGGGAGGAAACTAAATATCATCAGTATTCCCTGATTGGCCTAGATTCCTACTCCAGCCCAATGTGCAAATAACATAAGTTGAATAACTACCCATCGTTAATAATATGGAAGCAACCTCTCTAACTAGTTGAAACAGCGTTAAAGAAAATAAGTTACCAGTAGCTTCCTAACTGTATAGTTAACTAGAGACATACGGAGAGCCTGAGGTGGGGAGGGGGGGGGGGGGGGGGGTTAACCACATTAATAATAGTACCCTGAAGTATTAACGTCCCCTTATGCGTACAAGGCCGTGAACGTCAGCATAACGGCCCTAGCTTCAGGTGTCCATCTCTCTGCTTGCAGCCTTTCTACTACGTCCATTTCTCGGCTGCTTCAGCTTCAGCCACGGCGAGATTTGTGGTAACGGTGGTAATTCCTCCTCTGAAGGGACTGAGCCAGGAAGGGACATCTACAGGTGCCAGGTCCAACATTTCCCAGACTGGTGGTAAGTCTGCAGGTGTCCTGACAGTAAACCGACGATTCCCCGCTGTAATCAAGATACCAAATAGGAACAGCCACCTATATGGGAACTTAGAGGAACGAAGGAGATCTGTCAGCGGTTTAAGCATTCTTCTTTTTTGAAGCGTGGAAGCCGCTAGATCCTGATAAATTTGAATGCTTCTCCCTTGTAGGTGTATTTCTCCTTTCACCCTTGCTTTTTGTAAAATTTCCTCCGTGTCCCGGTAGCTTAATAAGCCACAAATGATGTCTCTAGGGTTTTCAGAGGGTCCAGGCTTAGGCCTCAACGCTCTATGCACTCACTCCACTATGACGCCTTTGGTGCGATCTGGACCCAGCAGAGAAGCAAAAAGTAGGCCCATGGTATTCATCAAATCCTCTTTCTCCTCAGTTTCTGGTAAGCCTCTAATTCTGATATTGCACCGTTGCCTCCTATTCTCTTGATCCTCCATCTGGAGGAGCAAACTATTCATGGCTCTAGTGTGCGCTCCCAGCGAGTCTTTTACTGCCGTGTTGAAAGACAGCATGGCGTCTTGTACCTTCTCCAGGGACTCTACTCTGTCCCCAATAGGGCGCACATCCGCCTTGATAGTGGCGAGGTCTGCTGCGATCGGGGCCAGCGCTTTGTGGAGCGCTTTCTCTAGGAAGTCACGGGTAAATGCAGCTCATTCGTCTCTGGTTTGCGACCCGCTCTCCTCTCCCGGTTCAGCGAGTTGTGCATCGTGAATCGCATCACCAGAGGCTCCTTCTTCCCCATGCCGCTTCGGCGCCATCTTACTTGTACGTGCGGGTGTCTGGGGAGTCGACTTCTGGAAGTATTTTTCCATGTCAGGGTGCTGAGGAGGGTCCCGTTTCTGGTCGGTAGAGACTCTAGCAGGTTCTTTAGGTTGGATCTTCATCCCGACTCTCGAGTAGTGCTGTTAAATAGGCTGCAGTAGAATCTAGTAGCGGGAGCTCTGCTCTCAAGCAGCCGCCATCAAGCTCGGTCAGGCCACGCCCCCGGGCTCATAGAGCCTTAAAGCCCAAACCAGCTTCTTCGGAACCTCCCAGGGACGTGATTTGTAAATTCCTGGCATTCCCAGTTAAAGAGGCGATCATATGTAAAGCGCGTACCTCTGGTCCAATTCAGTGAGATGGCAACAACATTCTAATTTTCCAAGATCTGGCCCAGTGTACCCTGAGGAAAATAAGAGCTATCAAGCCGCTGACTGACTGGCTCAGAGCCAACAAAATAATTTATAGATAGTCATTCCCATTTGGCATCTCATTCATGTTTGAGGGACGTAGACTCTCCATAACCTTATTCCAGGACTTGGAACCTGCATACGATCTCCTAGGATGTGGTCCTTTAGACATTCAAAACTGGGACTTGGTCCAAGAACTGTCCTCTCTGCTGGACTTACCTCATGTGGAGCCGTGGGAAAGACAACGCACACCAAAGCTTCAGGGGTTCAGGAGAAATAACCCCGGTCCGACACCAAGATGTCTTTCAGTGGAGAAGTGACGACCCTGAGGGACATTTCCTGATCTATATATGAAAAGAGTACAAACGTATTCCATCATTTTATACCTCTCTATTTACATATCTCCTTTTTTCATTTAAATCCACTAATATCTTATTCTTCATGATACCTACCTTTGATCACTAACCTCACTATTCCAAATGGTTACTAAATACTACTAAGGGTGTCCTAACCAAGAACTCAGTTCTTTCCTTCCCTCCTATCTATTTTACCCGGTACTTACGGAATCTGAGATTTTCTATATTTCTCTACATGCATAATGTTATTACTGTTCTTTTGGTTAGCAATTGCAGGATTACCAATCTATGCTAATTGCTTATTTCCTGTTTTTGTTAACTTTTGTTCAAAAGGGTACTGTTGTGAACAACGGGTTTTTGAACACATATGATGGTCTCTTCCTGTGAGAAGGTTTGATACTCTCCTGGGGGCTGGATACTCGAGGGCCTCACCCCACCTAATTTTCTATTGCGTCTATGACGCCCACATTTATAAAAAAAATATGACCGACCTTCACATTTCCTCATATAATGTTAGGGTTTAGGTCACCCTCCAAAAGATCTCAAATTCTCTCCCAACTAAATAAAAGGTAGTTTGGTAATTTTCCTCAAAGAAACACACTTTAAATTTGACCAATACCCCAATCTATCATATTTGAGTTTCCCAATATGGTACCGACTCCTCAGCCTCCAGGGGCGTTAGTATCGGTTTCAGAAAGGGATGTCCATTTCAATACTGCTCCCATGTCCAAGATCCTGAGGGGCGCTACAAAATGCTGAAAAGAACCATTGCGAATCAGACATATACGTTCATTAACATTTACACCCCAAATAAACACCAATATCAATGGTTTAAAACCTTTTCTCCAATTATGGAGAGGTTTAAAGAGGGCGTGGTCATTATGGGTGGTGATCTAAATTTTTCATTGGAGCCAATGTTAGACCCCTCTTCCCAAAAATCTACTTTTTCCCTAAAAAAACTTAGGGCCATATGCAGGATTATACCTTCTACTCCAACTTACATATATCCTACCACAGACTAGACTATCTTGTTATATCTAAAGAGCACCTCCAATACTGCACTAAAACTAAAATAGGCTCCCTACACCTTTCAGACCATTCCCCAATTTGCCTATCTTACTACCCCCCAACAAGTCCCCAAGGCATTCAAATGGAGGCTAAATGAACAATTAATCACAATACCAGAACTTAAAACTCAGGTGCAAAATCTTCTGGACGAGTATTTCCATCTGAACCCCATCCCTGAAACTTCCCCACACATAGTGTGGGATGCTCATAAAGCATTTATAAGAGGCCAATTTATTACATTGGGAACTTATCTAAAAAAGAAAAGAACAGCATGGATGGATATGCTCCTTTTAGAAATCCCAAAAATTGCAGGCCTTCATAAAAAAAAAAAAACAGCTGGAAGCACATCTTTCCCAGTGTAATGATCTTAGATCAGAACACAAAATCTTCTCAACAGCAGTTATATGTTTTAAAGCTCTTTTTGCCGTGAATTAGTGGCAAAATAAAATTATATAGTATAAAATGGTATAGTTGTATGTCCTAAAGCATTTTGTGGCATGTATAAGTAGAAAAAGAAAATATATTTGCTGTTTAGCAATGCAGTTATTTATTGTAAAGCCCTTTTTGCCATGTATTAGTGGCGCTAGAAAAATATATTTGTCGTTTAGCAGTGCAGTTATTTATTGTAAATCCCTTTTTGCTGTGTATCAGTGGCACAAGAAAAATATATTTGCCATTCAGTGGTGCAGTTACATGTCCTAAAGACATATGTGGCGTGTATAAGTTGAAAAAGAAAAATATATTTGCCATTCAGCAGTGCAGTTATATGTTTTAAAGTCCTTTTTGCTGTGTATTAGTGGCACAAAGAAAATACATTTGCCGTTCAGAGGTGCAGTTATATGTTCTGAAGCCTTTTGTGGTGTGTATAAGTGGAAAAAGAAAAATATATTTGCTGTTGAGCGGTGCAGTTATATGTTGTTAAGCCCTTTTTGCCTTGTATTAGTGGCACAAAAAATATATATTTGACATTCAGTGGTGCCGTTATATGTTGTAAAGCTCTTTTTTCCATGTATTAGTGGCAAAAGTTCTAAAGCCTTTTGTGATGTGTATTAGTGGAAAAATAAAAATATATTTGCTGTTCAGCGGTGCAGTAATATCTTGTAAAGAGCTTTTTGTTGTGTATTAGTGGCACAAAAAACATATATTTGCCATTCAGCAGTGCAGTTATGTTGTAAAGCCCTTTTTTCTATGTATTAGTGGCAAAAGAAAAAATATTTCTCATTCATCAGTGCAGTTATATGTTCTAAAGCCTTCTGTGGTGTGTATTAGTAATATAAGTAAAATATATTTGCCGTTCAGCAGTTCAATTATATGTTGTAAAGTCATTTTTGCAGTGTATTAGAGGCAGCAAAAAATATATATTTGCAGTTCAGTGGTGCAGTTATATGTTGTAAAGCACTTTTTGCATTGTATTAGTGGCACAAAAAAATATATTTGCCGTTCAGCAGTGCAGTTATATGTTGTAAAGCCCTTTTTGCTGTTTATTAGTTGCGCAAAAAAAAATATATTTTCCGTTCAGGAGTGCAGTTATATGTTGTAGAGCCCTTTTTGCCATGTATTTGTGGCGCCAAAAGATATATTTGCCATTCATCGGTGCAGTTATATGTTCTAAAGCTTTTTGTGGCGTGTATAAGTGGAGAATGAAAAATATATTTGCCATTCAGCGGTGCAGTTATATGTTCTAAAGGCTTCTGTGGCTTGTATTATTGGCAAAAGTAAAATATATTTGCAATTCAGCGGTGCAGTTATATGTTGCAAAGCCCTTTTTGCCCTGTATTAGTGGCAAAAGTAAAATATATTTTCCTATCGCCCGTGACAGCACCACCGGAGAGAGGAGGATCCGCCCCACAGAGACAGGAAACCTGAAGAATAAAAATGGGCGGATATTCTCCTCCCCTTCAGTGTGGTTTCCTGTCTCTGATGGGAAGCCTGCAGCGTCGGCGTGCATGGATCCTTCCCTCTGGTGGCTATCCACTACTAACCTGCGAGTCCCTGGTAAGTTGGCGTCATCCAGTGGTGCGCTAAGGGCAGGCAGAGGCACAGCTGAGCTCCAGAGGGGGCGGTCAGTGTGCGGCAGTGCTGGAGACGGCAGCACCGTGGTTTACGCCGAAAGAACGCCGGCCACCAGGGGGAGGAAGAGGAGCGGCTCCGGCTATGAGCAGGCCGTGGAGTGCTCCTGAAGTCACATGACCGGCTTCAGTGCGCCAGCAGTGACGTCATCTCCAGGCGTCCTATGAGTAGAGCGAGAGTTTAATCGGCCGGCGTCTCCCTTTCTGACCTGGGCTGATCATTTACCCTGCAGGTATGGAAGACAACAAGCTTTCTGAGGAGCTCACTGTCCTTCCTGCTCCAGTTAGGCCCAAGAATGTAGTTTCCAAAAGTAAGAATAAGGAGTGTGCCTTATGCAGAGTGGGGTTATCTTCTGATTGTGATAAGAAGATGTGCCCGCCCTGTATAGATAGGACGGTGGCTGAGGAGTCTCCCTCTTTTTACAAGTGCCTACAAGCATTAGTACGCTCAGAAGTTTACGCATCCCAGGCTGCCCAAAAACAGCAAAGGCCTAAGCGTAGAGAGTACTCCAGGGAACCCCCTTCATCAGACGAGGGGGAGGCCCCTTCTTCGGTATTTGGGCCCTCTGATGTTTCATCACAGACCTCTTCTGGGGAAAAAGAAATAGGGGGGAGACCCTGTTTCCCTGTAGAAGACACTGAAAAGCTCCTTAAAGCTATCCGCTCGACCATGGGCATAGAGGAAACTCGGGAACCCCACTCAATTCAAGATATTATGTTTAGGGGGTTGGAGTCCAGACAACATGGTATCTTTCCAGTACATACAAATGTGTCAGCTTTAATAAAAGGAGAGTGAAAAAACCCAATAAGAGGGTATTTATATCAAAGAATCTTAAATATCCTTTTAAAGAGGAAAATTCTGCCTCTTGGGAAAAGGCGCCTAGAATTGATGTGGCTATATCCAAGGTCTCTAGGAAGACGGCCCTACCCTTTGAGGACACAGGAATATTGAAGGACCCCCTGGATAAAAAGGCAGAATCCTTTCTTAAAGTTGCTTGGGAGGCATCAACCTCATCCTTTAGGCCCAGCATAGCCTCCACTTGCACGGCCCAGTCTCTTATTGTCTGGTTAGCCGAGCTAGAGTCCCAGTTAAATAATAGGTGCCCCCAGGCAGATATCTTGGCCTCCCTCCTTACGATTAAGAAGGCAGCTGACTTTCCGGCAGATGCCTCGGCTGACTCTGTTAGGTTGGCAGCCAGATCGGCCGCTTTATCTAACTCAGCGCGAAGAACACTTTGGCTAAAAAATTGTAGTGGGGATATTGCTTCCAAATCAAAACTCTGTGGAGTCCCATGTGAGGGGGAATACCTTTTTGGTCCAAGCTTAGACGATCTTCTGGACAGGGCGGCAGACAAAAAGAAAAAGTTTCCTGGTTTCCAGGGATCTTTTTCTTATAAAAATAGATTCAGTCTGCCCTTTCGTCACTTTAAAGGCAACCAGGAACAGGATAAGAAGGCCAGGGAGGACCGGTTCAGAGGTCAGAGAAAAAGCTGAAATTTTTTCTTTAACCAGTCCTCCTCGGATAAGAGAAAGCCAGACCAGCAATGACACCAGAACTCTGGTAGAGGGCAGACTGAAGGACTTCTTAGCAGAGTGGAGAAAAATTTCCCTAAGTCCTTGGATTTTAGATACCATCGGTCCAGATTGCCAGATTCTTAACTACCGTCGATCCATCTTCAGCCCTAGGAAAATCAGTCATAGAGGGAGAGGTGTTAAAATTAATAGAAAAATTGGTTTTAACCCCGGTAATAAAAGAAGAAGAGGGCAAAGGGTTCTACTCGCCACTTTTTTGGGTCAGAAAACCGGACAGTTCTTTCAGAACCATTATAAATTTAAAAAAGTTAAACCGTTTTCTTCAACCCAAGAGATTCAAGATGGAAACTTTACGTTCAGCGATCAACCTCCTATATCCTCAGTGCTTCATGGTCGTTCTCGACCTAAAAGACGCGTACTACCACGTCCCAATTGCGATAGAGCACCAGAGGTTTCTAAGGGTGGCCATAAATCTGAAAGGTCAACTGGAACATTTTCAATTTCAGGCTCTCCCTTTTGGCCTTTCCATGGCCCCGAGGTTGTTCACAAAGCTGGTGGCAGAAATGGCGGCCCACATAAGGGAAAAGGATATTCTCTTTATCCCTTACCTAGACGACTTTTTAGCAGTGGGTCAGACAGAAGAAGCCTGCAATTCGGCAATTTCAGAAATCCGGTCCATTCTAAACAGATTAGGGTGGATAGTAAACAAAGAGAAGTCAAGACCCCGTCCTACAAGAAGGCAGACCTTCCTGGCCTTAATATTGGACTCATCTCTCCCAAAAACTTTTTTACCTATGGAGAAGGTGGATATCGTTCAAAACAAAATCAGGAACCTGACCCGAAGACCAGTTACTTCAATAAGAGCAGCAATGTCAGTCCTCGGCTCCATCACATCTTGCATCCCAGGAGTAAGGTGGGCACAGCTACACTCCAGAGCCTTACAGTGGGAAATCATATCCAGTTGGAAGAGAAGCAGGTCCTTAGACACAAAACTGAAGATCTCCAAACTCTCCAGAAGCTTTCGTGGTGGGGAGATATGGAGAATCTCATCCAGGGTACCCCGTGGAAGACAGACAGGTTAGCATGCCTGACCACGGATGCAAGTCCTTGGGGGTGGGGTGCCCACATTCAGGGAACTTCCTTCCAGGGTCGTTGGGACCCCTTACAGAAAGCAAAGTCATCCAATCTAAAAGAGTTGATGGTGGTCGGCCTTGCAATGAGGGCCTCCCTCCCAGAGATAGAAGGAAAGGACTTAAGGATTCTTTCAGACAACAGGACTGTAGTCTCCTATTTGAACAGACAGGGAGGGACAAGATGGAGAGCCCTCATGAAAGAAGCTTATGTCATTCTGAATCTGGCAGAGAGAGTGTGCACCTCAATCTCGGCAGTACACATCAGAGGATTTTTGGGGCATCCCAGAGATCGACTTATTTGCTACCCATTCAAACAAGGAAGGGCCAAGATTCTATTCCCTGAGCAAAGCAGGATCCCCTTGTGGGATAGATGCCCTGACGCAGGAGTGGAAATTCCGCCTGGCTTATGCCTTTCCCCCCTTCCCCTGATTCCCCGGGTTTTACGGAAAATCAGGGAAGAGCGGGCCACAGCAATTCTAATTACCCCCTTCTGGCCCAGGAGGTCCTGGTTCACGGGGCTCCGTACCATGTCAGTCTT
This sequence comes from Bufo gargarizans, assembly GCF_014858855.1. Lineage (NCBI taxonomy): Eukaryota > Metazoa > Chordata > Amphibia > Anura > Bufonidae > Bufo > Bufo gargarizans. Next base: position 397,971,356 of record NC_058083.1, on the reverse strand, counting down.
CGATCCCTGGGTGCTTCCGGCAGTCTGGGGCCTTTTGAGCCAGGGACCAGTGATACATCCAGCCGTGGACAGCCTGCACTTAACGGCCTGGATTTTGATAGGTGGCTATGAAAAAAGGAAGGGTTCTCAAATGCTCTAATCTTTACCCTGCTAAAAAAGCAAAAAAAATATTACAGTAGGGATTTATAGCAGAATTTGGCACAAATTTCTAGATTTTGCCCAGATCCAGTTGAGGGACATTCCTTCGGTTGCACCTCTGCATTCTATCCTCGAGTTCCTTCAGAAGGGTCTAGAAATAGGTCTACCAATCAGTACCCTGAAAGTTCATGTCTCTGCCCTGTCCGTTCTGTTTAACCAGAACATAGCTGGGAGCCCTTGGGTTTCCAGGTTTTTTAGGGCCATGGAGTGGTCTTCTTTAGTTGTGGCTCCGAGAGCCCCCCCTGGAGTCTAGAAGTTGTGATGAAAGCTTTATCTGGGCCCCCCTTTGAACCCATTAATTCTATCTCAATTAAGCATCTAATCTTGAAGCTGGTCATTTTGATAGCTTTAACTTCCGCCCGCAGGATTGGTGAGATCCAAGCCATTTCCATCAACCCTCCGTACACTTTAATTTTAGAGGACAAAGTCATTATCCGTCCTGACCCGGCTTTTCTTCCAAAAGTCTCCACCAAACTTCACCGCTCTCATGAGATTTTTCTTCCTACCCTTTTCCAAAATCCTTCCTCGGAGGAAGAAGAATCTCTCCATTGTCTAGATGTCAAGGGAGCCCTTTTGGCCTATTTGTCCTCAATTTCTTCTTGGCGGAAGTCTTCTTCACTCTTCCTGCAGTTCCAGCGGAGGAACAAGGGTTCTGCTGCCTCAAAAAGTTCTATATCACGGTGGGTTGTTTCGGACATTTCCTTATCCTACCTTTCCTCGGGGCTGTCTCCTCCTGTTGGTATGAGGGCCCACTCGACCAGGGCGGTAGCTGCTTCCTGGGCTTAGAAGTCCTCGGTTCCAATCGAGAAAATTTGTAGGGCAGCCACCTGTTCTTCTCCTTCCACCTTTTTTAAACACTACAGGCTGGACTTGAACTTTTCTGGTGATTCTTCCTTTGGTAAAGGGGTTCTTCTCTCTACTTCCCACCCTTAGGGAATACTCTAGTAAGTCTCCGGTGGTGCTGTCATGGGCAATAGGAAAAAATGGTATTACTTAACAGTAATTTGATTTTACAGAGCCCATGACAGAACCCTGGTTTTCCCTCCCTGGTGGTCCTTTCTATACTGCACGGATGTTGCAAAAAAAAATAAAAAAAAAATAATAAAAAAAAAAATATATATATATACAGTGGGATGCGAAAGTTTGGGCAACCTTGTTAATCGTCATGATTTTCCTGTATAAATCGTTGGTCGTTACGATAAAAAATGTCAGTTAAATATATCATATAGGAGACACACAGTGATATTTGAGAAGTGAAATGAAGTTTATTGGATTTACAGAAAGTGTGCTTTAATTGTTTAAACAAAATTAGGCAGGTGCATAAATTTAGGCACTGTTGTCATTTTATTGATTCGAAAACCTTTAGAACTAATTATTGGAACTCAAATTGGCTTGGTAAGCTCAGTGACCCCTGACCTACATACACAGGTGAATCCAATTATGAGAAAGAGTATTTAAGGGGGTCAATTGTAAGTTTCCCTCCTCTTTAAATTTTCTCTGAAGAGTAGCAACATGGGGGTCTCAAAACAACTCTTAAATGACCTGATAGGCAAAGATTGTTCACTATCATGGTTTAGGGGAAGGATACAGAAAGCTATCTCAGAGATTTCAGCTGTCTGTTTCCACAGTTAGGAACATATTGAGGAAATGGAAGACCACAGGCTAAGTTCAAGTTAAGGCTCGAAGTGGCAGACAAAGAAAAATCTCGGATAGACAGAAGCGACGAATGGTGAGAACAGTCAGAGTCAACCCACAGACCAGCACCAAAGATCTACAACATCATCTTGCTGCAGATGGAGTCACTGTGCATCGTTCAACCATTCGGCACACTTTTGACAAGGAGATGCTGTATGCGAGAGTGATGCAGAGGAAGCCTTTTCTCCGCCCACAGCACAAAAAGTGCTGCTTGAGGTGGGGCTAAAGCACATTTGGACAAGCCAGCTTCATTTTGGAAAAAAGTGCTGTGGACTGATGAAACTAAAATTTAGCTATTTGGCCATAACAAGGGGCGTTATGCATGCAGGAAAAAGTACACAGCATTCCAAGAAAAACACCTGCTACCTACACTAAAATATGGTGGTGGTTCCATCATGCTGTGGGGCTGTGTGGCCAGTGCAGAGACTGGCAATCTTGTCAAAGTTGAGGGACGCATGGATTCCACTCAGTATCAGCAGATTCTGGAGACCAATGTCCAGGAATCAGTGACAAAGCTGAAGCTGCGCCGGGGCTGGATCTTTCAACAAGACAACGACCCTAAACACTGCTCAAAATCCACTAAGGCATTTATGCAGAGGAACAAGTACAACGTTCTGGAATGGCCATCTCAGTCCCCAGATCTGAATATAATTGAAAATCTGTGGTGTGACTTAAAGAGAGCTGTCCATGCTCGGAAGCCACCAAACCTGAATGAACTAAAGATGTTTTGTAAAGAGGAATGGTCCAAAATACCTTCAACCAGAATCCAGACTCTCATTGGAACCTACAGAAAGCGTTTAGAGGCTGTAATTTCTGCAAAAGGAGGATCTACTAAATATTGATTTCATTTCTTTTTTGTGGTGCCCAAATTTATGCACCTGCCTAATTTTGTTTAAACAATTATAGCACACTTTCTGTAAATCCAATAAACTTCATTTCACTTCTCAAATATCACTGTGTGTGTCTCCTATATGATATATTTAACTGACATTTTTTATCGTAACAGCCAACGATTTATACAGGAAAATCATGATGATTAACAAGGTTGCCCAAACTTTCGCATCCCACTGTATATATATGTATATAAAAAAACAAAAAAATAAAAAAACATGTCTAATATATGTTGGCGGCCTTCCTCCGATACTTGGAAAACTCACTGAAGGGGAGGAGAATGTCCGCCCATTTTTATTCTGCAGGTTTCCTGTCTCTGTGGGGCGGATCCTCCTCTCTCCGGTGGTGCTGTCATGGACGCTGTAAAATCAAATTACCGGTAAGTAATACCATTTTTTCCGTTCAGCGGTGCAGTTATATGTTTTAAAGCTATTTTGCCGTGTATTAGTAGCAAAAGAAAAATATATTTGTCGTTCAGCTGTGCAGTTATATGTTCTAAAGCCTTTTGTGGTGTGTATAAGTGGAAAAAGAAAAATATTTTTTCCATTCAGCGGTGCAGTTATATGTTCTAAAGCCCTTTTTGTCGTGTATTAGTGGCAAAAGAAAAACATATTTGCTTGACATTGTTATACAGCCATTGTTGGGGTGTATTAATGGGGAAAAATAAGTACTTGTTATTAGTAGTGTCAAGCGCGAATATTCGAATAGCAAATATTGCAACTTTGCTAATTTACGAATATTTAGAATATAGTGCTATATATTCGCTATATCGAATATTCATAATTTGTTTACATCTGAAAACATGATTCCTCCCTGCTTCTTTCTTGTGGGTCAATGAGTTATTGGCCCACAAGCAACTTAAGCAGGAAAGAATCATGTTTTCATATGGAAAAAAAAAAAAAGAATATTCTAAAAAACGAATATATAGCAATATAGTGAATATATTCGTTATTTAGAATATATACATATATATATATTTTTCAATGTGTACTGTTATTCCACTTTGGCATTCTCCTCCCCGACAAGCTTCCCCATCACCATGTGAACGCCTGTGAGTTATGAAAATACCACTGGATCTGAGTTTTCCCTGATATGGTGAAAACTCAGATCCGATGGTATATTCTAACCCACAGGCGTTCCCATGGTGACGGGGACGCTTATAGGGGATGAGTATGCCAAAGTGGAATAACAGTACAGATTGGAAAAAAAAAAGACGAATATTCTAAATAACGAACATATTCTATAACTTTGTTTTTTAGAATGCTCGTCATATTCTAAAACAAGAAAATATAGCAATATAGTGAATATTTGTGTGGCGAAACCAACCTCGCCACTGGGTTTTGGAGAGGGCTGTTTAAAAGCCTCTTGCCTCAGGATTATGGCCCATAGTAACTTTAAAGGAGAAAACAGACCGGCCGCACAGCTTAAATCTGTCTGTAGAATTGTATTTTATGTTATTATGCGTTCGGTTAAATTGTATGTTATGTGAGGGCACCCAGATAGCTAATATTATTGTATTCATGTATTCTGAGTGCCATTCACCTAATGATATGCACTCAGACTTGAGCTATCTGGGGATATGTTAAATGTCTGTGTTTGCTGTGGGGGTGTGCCATTGTGTTTTTGGGTGGTGATTCCTGTCCTGTTGTCTCCACATGTGTATTGGTGATCTCCCCTTTGTCCTGAGAGATAATTGGATTGTCTTCGTCGTCTCCCAGGCAGAGAGGAGGAAACCATGATGCATTGTGGGGATATGTTGTATCTGTTCTGTGTCGCAATCTCCCTTCTGGTCCTCTAGGGGGCGGGAACGATTGGTTGCTGTATTTGCATTATGTGTGTTGTGAATTACTGATTGGTTGGATTTCAAAACCCTGTGGGCAGTACTATTTTTGTTTTTTATCAATAAAAGAGGCTGTACTTGAAAAACAGTCAGAGCACTGCTTGACCCTCAACACGGAGCCTTGTCTCGTTATTGGGGGGATTCCCTGTATGCTGTTGGAGACTGATTGCCAGGAGTGTAAGCTGACGGATACGCTTTTCCTGTTCGTCTGACTGACAGCTATTTGCGAGGTTCCAGTTTGGAGTGCTATTTTGTATCCAGTTCGGGAGGTTGGTGTTCTGCAGTAGCTGTGCCTGTCTCTCGGAAAGGGGCATATCGCCTAAACTGATCTTAACCCCTTGTCTGCTGAAACGGTGCCGTTACATTGGTGGCAAGCAGCGGGATCGTTCCTACAGCCAGAAGGAAAGCTACAGGAGACACCATTTCTTTGGATTCTACAATTTAAGGGCAACGCATGTCCCAGTACAGCGACCCTAAAAGCACCAGGATGGAACCAGCAGTGTTATACGAGGAGGAGGACCTGGATGGCCGGGATGCATTAAGGAAAGGCATCTGGTACCAGGCCCTGGATAATGTACAATACCAGCGAGGTGAGAGTCTCCCCAGTGAAGAGCAGCGGTTGCAGAAGCAAGTCGCCCTGCGGATGTCCTTCCTGGGAGAGCAGCCCCTGGAGGAATGGGTGATAGAACTACAGCACCGGGTATGGCAGGAGCTATGGCTGGAGGATGCCTACCAGGCGCTTTGGTGGTATGTGGCACAGTTTATACCCTGGACAGCTGAGCATGACAAGCCAGAGGGAGAGGAGTTTGATGGTCCTGGCTTGTTATGGGAGTCCTTTGCAGAGCCTGACTTCGGGAGCCCTGCACAGTCCAGACTTCAGGACATTTTCTATGAGAGGGAGGCTAGGCATGAGTGTAATGACCCCCATGAAGTAGAGAAAGACCTGGCTCACCTAGCAACCCTGGAGTGGGAACTGGAGCAGGACTACCGAGATCTCTTCCACTCCATTGAGAAGGCTCAGCAGGACGGTAAGGTGACAGACCCAGATCCAGACCCATTCAGCTGGGCAGATATTGTAGAGTGTTACTGGGAAGGACCCCAGGTGGCCGGTAGAGATGGGACCGAGGTCTCTCCGCCGGTCCTGCAGGGAATTGGGAGCCCAGTCTTCATTCCCCAGCGGCAGTGTGAAGTGCAGGGAGGGGAGAGCAGCGGCCTCCCTCCCCAGCGGCAGGCTGAGTTACAGGGGGCAGAGGTAGTTGTTCCTGCCCCCCAGCAGCAGAGTGATATGCCGGGAAGGCAGTGTGAAGTGCAGGGAGAGGAGAGCAACGTCCTCCCTCCCCAGCGGCAGGCTGAGTTACAGGGGGCAGAGGTAGTTGTTCCTGCCCCCCAGCAGCAGCATGATTTTTTGGGAATTGGGAGCCGAGTCTCCATTCCCCAGCGGCAGACGGAGTTACAGGGGGCAGAGACAGTCGGTCCTGTCCCCCAGCGGCAGAGTGTCCTACAGGGAATAGAGAGCCCAGTCTCCTTTCCCCAGCAGCAGGACACTGTATTGGGAGCGGAGGCGGTCGGTCGCCCTCCCCAGCGGCTGAAAGTATGTATGGGAGAGGAGCACGTTACCCCCTCTTCCCAGCGGCAGCTTAACGCACCAGGGGGAGACAGTAAGCCCCACAACTGTGCAGATGGGACCGTGGTCTCTGCACTTACAGCACAGGGGGTAGGGACAGTCAGTCCTGTCCCCCAGCAACAGGACTGTTTAGCCAAAGGGGAGACAGTCGGTTTCTCCCTCCAACAACCAGACTCCAACCAGGCTTCTTCCGTGGTAACGCTGGCACCAGGGCAGAGTACCGCTGATCCCTGCCCACAAAGCAACCTCCACTCCAAGCCAGGGAGCAACTCAGAGACCGGGAGTACCAGCTACAAATATAACCTTGGTGGACTCACTGGACAGAGACAGGCTACGAAATTCAGCAGGTCCAGTATTTTGTTGTGGGTGGCCTGCCAGACTAACTCAGGTACCGACCGGCGTGAGGTCAGGTATCTGGTTAGTCTTCCCTGGGGGGGGGGGGATGTGTGGCGAAACCAACCTCGCCACTGGGTTTTGGAGAGGGCTGTTTAAAAGCCTCTTGCCTCAGGATTATGGCCCATAGTAACTTTAAAGGAGAAAACAGACCGGCCGCACAGCTTAAATCTGTCTGTAGAATTGTATTTTATGTTATTATGCGTTCGGTTAAATGAGGTTAGAGGTCGGCCATCCTGTGAATTGTCAGGCAAGAGAGACGTGGTCAGCGGTCTGAGCGTCTAGGAGAGACGTGGTCAGCAGTCTGAGCGTCTAGGACCTGATAATTCGGACAGGTAACGCGACTCTTCCTCACAACACCAAACGCAGATCAAAATCTTTAGCAGAGAATCTATGTTCTATCTGTGAATTAATATTTTGCTATTTGCTTTGCACGGTCACTACACCGCTCGAGTGATTGCGAGGGAGAAGAGGATACGTCACTGGAAGAGATCCATCTTCGTGGGAGCAGCGTACAAAGTCAGGCTGGTCAGGAAGAGGCGTTCCGGGAAAATGGACTTCTTCCAAGCAGCTGCGAGGAGGTACGGCCCCAAGGAGAAGATGGATGCTCAAACGGTGAGTATGGACTTCCCCACACTGCAACACTTGAGCAAACACAGTACATTCAATCCCATCCTCCCCACCACATACAATTTAACCGAACGCATAATAACATAAAATACAATTCTACAGACAGATTTAAGCTGTGCGGCCGGTCTGTTTTCTCCTTTAAAGTTACTATGGGCCATAATCCTGAGGCAAGAGGCTTTTAAACAGCCCTCTCCAAAACCCAGTGGCGAGGTTGGTTTCGCCACAATTTGTAAAATACACATATAGACTGCAATGAAGGTAATATAGTGCTATAAACTTTTTTTCATAGTAGTAATTTTTTTTCTCTTAGGAACTTCAGATTTGAAGAAAAATTACAGCATTATATTAGCTAAATTGCAGTCTATATGTGTATTTTACGAATATTCCCTATATTGCTATATATTAGTTTTTTAGAATATTCGTCATATTCTAAAACAAGAATATATAGCAATATAGCAAATGTTCGCTAAATACAAATATAGAGCAATTTAGCTAATATAGTGCTATAAAAAAAAATTATAGTCTTATTTTTTTTTTTCTTCTCTTCTGAACTTCAGATTTGGAAAAAATTTACACTATTAAAAAAAAATATTATAGCACTATATTAGCTTAGCTAAATTGCTCTGTTTGTATTTCCTTGAATGCTCACTATATTGCTATATATTCTTGTTTTAGAATATGACTAGGGATGAGCGAACCCGTACTGTATAGTTCGGGTTCGTACCGAATTTTGGGGTGTCCGTGACACGGACCTGAACCCGGACATTTTCGTAAAAGTCCGGGTTCGGATTCGGTGTTCGTCGCTTTCTTGGCGCTTTTTGAAAGGCTGCAATGCAGCCAATCAACAAGCGTCATACTACTTGCCCCAAGAGGCCATCACAGCCATGCCTACTATTGGCATGGCTGTGATTGGCCAGAGCACCATGTGACCCAGCCTCTATTTAAGCTGGAGTCACATAGCGCCGCCCGTCACTCTGCTCTGATCAGCATAGGGAGAGGTTGCGGCTGCGACAGTAGGGCGAGATTAGGCAGATTAACTCCTCCAAAAGACTTGATTAATTGATCGATCTGCAGCTGTGGATCATTGAGCTGCTGATACTCAATTGCTCACTGTTTTTAGGCTGCCCAGACCGTTTGTCAGTCACTTTTTACTGGGGTGATCGGCGGCCATTTTGTGTCTTGTGGTGCGCCAGCACAAGCTGCGACCAAGTGCATTTAACCCTCAATGGTGTGGTTGTTTTTTGGCTAAAGCCTACATCAGGGTGAAGCTGTCACACCAAGTGCATTTAACCAGCAATAGTCTGTTTATTTTTTGGCCATATACTACATCAGGGGCAAGCTGTGCCTGTCACCAAGTGCATTTAACCCTCAATGGTGTGGTTGTTTATTGGCTAAAGCCTATATCAGGGTGAAGCTGTCACACCAAGTGCATTTAACCAGCAATAGTCTGTTTATTTTTTGGCCATATACTACATCAGGTGCAAGCTGCACCTGTCAACAAGTGCATTTAACCCTCAGTAGTGTGGTTGGTCAAGCTGTCACACCAAGTGCATTTAACCATCAATAGTGTGGTTATTTTTTGGCCATATCCCAGTCTAATTCTGTCAGTAAACGTATACCTGTCACCCAGCGCCTAAATACTAGGCCTCAAGTTTAAATCAAGCTAAATCTGTCGTTACTGGTGTGGCTGGTCAAGTTATTTAGTGTCCGTCAAAGCACATTTTTTGTTCTGGGTTGATATACAATTCCCAATTTAGCAATTTCATAATTTAGTGGTTTCTGCTGTATCAGAGCTATTTGAAATCTATCCCTAAAAGGGTATATCATATTCAAGGTGCACATAGGGTCATTCAGAATAACTTCACACACCCGCTACTGTGCATTTCCAAGTCTAATTCTGTCAGTAAACCTATACCTGTCACCCAGCGCCTAAATACTAGTCCTCAAATTTATATCCTGCTAAATTGCTGTGGCTGGGCAAGTTATTTAGTGTCCGTCCAAGCACAGTTTTTGTTCTGGGTTGAAATACAATTCCCAATTTAGCAATTTCATATTTTAGTGGTTTCTGCTGTATCAGAGCTATTTGAAATCTATCCCTAAAAGGGAATATCATATTCAAGGTGCACATAGGGTCATTCTGAATAACTTCACACACCTGCTACTGTGCATTTCCAAGTCTAATTCTGTCAGTAAACCTATACCTGTCACCCAGCGCCTAAATACTAGGCCTCAAATTTATATCCTGCTAAATTGCTGTGGCTGGGCAAGTTATTTAGTGTCCGTCCAAGCACAGTTTTTGTTCTGGGTTGAAATACAATTCCCAATTTAGCTATTTCATAATTTAGTGGTTTCTGCTGTATCAGAGCTATTTGAAATCTATCCCTAAAAGGCAATATCATATTCAAGGTGCACATAGGGTCATTCTGAATAACTTCACACACACGCTACTGTGCATTTCCAAGTCTAATTCTGTCAGTAAACCTATACCTGTCACCCAGCGCCTAAATACTAGTCCTCAAATTTATATCCTGCTAAATTGCTGTGGCTGGGCAAGTTATTTAGTGTCCGTCCAAGCACAGTTTTTGTTCTGGGTTGAAATACAATTCCCAATTTAGCAATTTCATAATTTAGTGGTTTCTGCTGTATCAGAGCTATTTGAAATCTATCCCTAAAAGGGTATATCATATTCAAGGTGCACATAGGGTCATTCAGAATAACTTCACACACCCGCTACTGTGCATTTCCAAGTCTAATTCTGTCAGTAAACCTATACCTGTCACCCAGCGCCTAAATACTAGGCCTCAAATTTATATCCTGCTAAATTGCTGTGGCTGGGCAAGTTATTTAGTGTCCGCCCAAGCACAGTTTTTGTTCTGGGTTGAAATACAATTCCCAAGTTAGCAATTTCATATTTTAGTGGTTACTGCTGTATCAGAGCTATTTGAAATCTATCCCTAAAAGGGAATATCATATTCAAGGTGCACATAGGGTCATTCTGAATAACTTCACACACCAGCTACTGTGCATTTCCAAGTCTAATTCTGTCAGTAAACCTATACCTGTCACCCAGCGCCTAAATACTAGGCCTCAAATTTATATCCTGCTAAATTGCTGTGGCTGGGCAAGTTATTTAGTGTCCGTCCAAGCACAGTTTTTGTTCTGGGTTGAAATACAATTCCCAATTAGCAATTTCATAATTTAGTGGTTTCTGCTGTATCAGAGCTATTTGAAATCTATCCCTAAAAGGGTATATCATATTCAAGGTGCACATAGGGTCATTCAGAATAACTTCACACACCCGCTACTGTGCATTTCCAAGTCTAATTCTGTCAGTAAACCTATACCTGTCACCCAGCGCCTAAATACTAGGCCTCAAATTTATATTCAGCTGAATTTGAATACAATACATTGGGCCAAATAATATTTTTGTTGTTGTGGTGAACGATAACAATGAGGAAAACATCTTGTAAGGGACGCGGACGTGGACATGGTCGTGGTGGTGTTAGTGGACCCTCTGGTGCTGGGAGAGGACGTGGCCGTTCTGCCACATCCACACGTCCTAGTGTACCAACTACCTCAGGTCCCAGTAGCCGCCAGAATTTACAGCGATATATGGTGGGGCCCAATGCCATTCTAAGGATGGTAAGGCCTGAGCAGGTACAGGCATTAGTCAATTGGGTGGCCGACAGTGGATCCAGCACGTTCACATTATCTCCCACCCAGTCTTCTGCAGAAAGCGCACAGATGGCGCCTGAAAACCAACCCCATCAGTCTGTCACATCACCCCCATGCATATCAGGGAAACTGTCTGAGCCTCAAGTTATGCAGCAGTCTCTTATGCTGTTTGAAGACTCTGCTGGCAGGGTTTCCCAAGGGCATCCACCTAGCCCTTCCCCAGCGGTGGAAGACATAGAATGCACTGATGCACAACCACTTATGTTTCCTGATGATGAGGACATGGGAATGCCACCTCAGCAAGTCTCTGATGATGACGAAACACAGGTGCCAACTGCTGCATCTTTCTGCAGTGTGCAGACTGAACAGGAGGTCAGGGATCAAGACTGGGTGGAAGACGATGCAGGGGACGATGAGGTCCTAGACCCCACATGAAATGAAGGTCGTGCCACTGACTTTCACAGTTCGGAGGAAGAGGCAGTGGTGAGACCGAGCCAACAGCGTAGCAAAAGAGGGAGCAGTGGGCAAAAGCAGAACACCCGCCGCCAAGAGACTCCGTCTGCTACTGACCGCCGCCATCTGGGACCGAGCACCCCAAAGGCAGCTTCAAGGAGTTCCCTGGCATGGCACTTCTTCAAACAATGTGCTGACGACAAGACCCGAGTGGTTTGCACGCTGTGCCATCAGAGCCTGAAGCGAGGCATTAACGTTCTGAACCTTAGCACAACCTGCATGACCAGGCATCTGCATGCAAAGCATGAACTGCAGTGGAGTAAACACCTTAAAAACAAGGAAGTCACTCAGGCTCCCCCTGCTACCTCTTCTGCTGCTGCCACCTCGGCCTCTTCTGCTGCTGCCGCCTCGGCCTCTTCTGCTGCTGCCGCCTCGGCCTCTTCCTCCGCCTCTGGAGGAACGTTGGCACCTGCCGCCCAGCAAACAGGGGATGTACCACCAACACCACCACCACCTCCGTCACCAAGCATCTTATCCATGTCACACGGCAGCGTTCAGCTCTCCATCTCACAAACATTTGAGAGAAAGCGTAAATTCCCACCTAGCCACCCTCGATCCCTGGCCCTGAATGCCAGCATTTCTAAACTACTGGCCTATGAAATGCTGTCATTTAGGCTGGTGGACACAGACAGCTTTAAACAGCTCATGTCGCTTGCTGTCCCACAGTATGTTGTTCCCAGCCGCCACTACTTCTCCAAGAGAGCCATACCTTCCCTGCACAACCGAGTATCCAATAAAATCAAGTGTGCACTGCGCAACTCCATCTGTAGCAAGGTCCACCTAACCACATATACGTGGACCAGTAAGCACGGCCAGGGACGCTATATCTCCCTAACTGCACACTGGGTAAATGTAGTGGCAGCTGGGCCCCAGGCGGAGAGCTGTTTGGCGCACGTCTTTCCGCCGCCAAGGATCGCAGGGCAACATTCTTTCCCTCCTGTTGCCACCTCCTCCTTCTCGGCTTCCTCCTCCTCTTCTTCCACCTGCTCATCCAGTCAGCCACACACCTTCACCACAAACTTCAGCACAGCCCGGGGTAAACGTCAGCAGGCCATTCTGAAACTCATATGTTTGGGGGACAGGCCCCACACCGCACAGGAGTTGTGGCGTGGTATAGAACAACAGACCGAGTGGTTGCTGCTGGTGAGCCTCAAGCCCGGCCTGGTGGTGTGCGATAATGGGCGAAATCTCGTTGCAGCTCTGGGACTAGCCGGTTTGATGCACATCCCTTGCCTGGCGCATGTGCTGAATTTGGTGGTGCAGAAGTTCATTCACAACTACCCCGACATGTCAGAGCTGCTGCATAAAGTGCGGGCCGTCTGTTCGCGTTTCCGGCGTTCACATCCTGCCGCTGCTCGCCTGTCTGCGCTACAGCGTAACTTCGGCCTTCCCGCTCACCGCCTCATATGCGACGTGCCCACCAGGTGGAACTCCACCTTGCACATGCTGGACAGACTGTGCGAGCAGCAGCAGGCCATAGTGGAGTTTCAGCTGCAGCACGCACGGGTCAGTCGCACTGCGGAACAGCACCACTTCACCACCAATGACTGGGCCTCCATGCGAGACCTGTGTGCCCTGTTGCGCTGTTTCGAGTAATCCACCAACATGGCCAGTGGCGATGACGCCGTTATCAGCGTTACAATACCACTTCTATGTCTCCTTGAGAAAACACTTAGGGCGATGATGGAAGAGGAGGTGGCCCAGGAGGAGGAGGAGGAGGAGGAAGAGGGGTCATTTTTAGCACTTTCAGGCCAGTCTCTTCGAAGTGACTCAGAGGGAGGTTTTTTGCAACAGCAGAGGCCAGGTACAAATGAGGCTAGCCAGGGCCCACTACTGGAGGACGAGGAGGAGGAGGTGGAGGAGGATGAGGATGAAGCATGGTCACAGCGGGGTGGCACCCAACGCAGCTCGGGCCCATCACTGGTGCGTGGCTGGGGGGAAAGGCAGGACGATGACGATACGCATCCCACAGAGGACAGCTTGTCCTTACCCCTGGGCAGCCTGGCACACATGAGCGACTACATGCTGCAGTGCCTGCGCAACGACAGCAGAGTTGCCCACATTTTAACGTGTGCGGACTACTGGGTTGTCACCCTGCTGGATCCACGGTACAAAGACAATGTGCTCACCTTACTTCCTGCACTGGAGCGTGATAGGAAGATGCGCGAGTACAAGCGCACGTTGGTAGACGCGCTACTGAGAGCATTCCCAAATGTCACAGGGGAACAAGTGGAAGCCCAAGGCCAAGGCAGAGGAGGAGCAAGAGGTCGCCAAGGCAGCTGTGTCACGGCCAGCTCCTCTGAGGGCAGGGTTAGCATGGCAGAGATGTGGAAAACTTTTGTCAACACGCCACAGCTAACTGCACCACCACCTGATACGCAACGTGTTAGCAGGAGGCAACATTTCACTAACATGGTGGAACAGTACGTGTGCACACCCCTCCACGTACTGACTGATGGTTCGGCCCCATTCAACTTCTGGGTCTCTAAATTGTCCACGTGGCCAGAGCTAGCCTTTTATGCCTTGGAGGTGCTGGCCTGCCCGGCAGCCAGCGTTTTGTCTGAACGTGTATTCAGCACGGCAGGGGGCGTCATTACAGACAAACGCAGCCGCCTGTCTACAGCCAATGTGGACAAGCTGACGTTCATAAAAATGAACCAGGCATGGATCCCACAGGACCTGTCCGTCCCTTGTCCAGATTAGACATTAACTACCTCCCCATAACCATATATTATTGGACTCCAGGGCACTTCCTCATTCAATCCTATTTTTATTTTCATTTTACCATTATATTGCGATGCTACCCAAAGTTGAATGAACCTCTCCTCTGCCTGTGTGCTAGGCCTAAATATATGCCAATGGACTATTGCAGTGGTGGCTGACGTGAAGCCTGATTCTCTGCTATGACATGCAGACTGATTCTCTGCTGACATGAAGCCAGATTCATTGTTACGGGACCTCTCTCCTCTGCCTGGGTGCTGGGCCTAAATATCTGACAATGGACTGTTGCAGTGGTGGCTGACGTGAAGCCTGATTCTCTGCTATGACATGCAGACTGATTCTCTGCTGACATGAAGCCAGATCCTCTGTTACGGGACCTCTCTCCTCTGCCTGTGTGCTGGGCCTAAATAAATGACAATGGACTGTTGCACTGGTGGGTGACGTGATGCCTGATTCTCTGCTATGACATGCAGACTAATTCTCTGCTGACATGAAGACAGATTCTCTGTTACGGGACCTCTCTCCTCTGCCTGTGTGCTGGGCCTAAATATATGCCAATGGACTGTTGCAGTGGTGGCTGACGTGAAGCCTGATTCTCTGCTATGACATGCAGACTAATTCTCTGCTGACATGAAGACAGATTCTCTGTTACGGGACCTCTCTCCTTTGCCTGGGTGCTGGGCCTAAATATATGCCAATGGACTGTTGCAGTGGTGGCTGACGTGAAGCCTGATTCTCTGCTATGACATGCAGACTGATTCTCTGCTGACATGAAGACAGATTCTCTGTTACGGGACCTCTCTCCTCTGCCTGTGTGCTGGGCCTAAATATATGCCAATGGACTGTTGCAGTGGTGGCTGACGTGAAGCCTGATTCTCTGCAATGACATGCAGACTAATTCTCTGCTGACATGAAGACAGATTCTCTGTTATGGGACCTCTCTCCTCTGCCTGGGTGCTGGGCCTAAATATCTGACAATGGACTGTTGCAGTGGTGGCTGACATGAAGCCTGATTCTCTGCTATGACATGCAGACTGATTCTCTGCTGACATGAAGACAGATTCTCTGTTACGGGACCTCTCTCCTCTGCCTGTGTGCTGGGCCTAAATATATGCCAATGGACTGTTCCAATGTTAGGTGACGTGAAGCCTGATTCTCTGCTATGACATGCAGACTAATTCTCTGCTGACATGAAGCAAGATTCTCTGTTACGGGACCTCCGTCCTCTGCCTGGGTGCTGGGCCTAAATATCTGACAATGGACTGTTGCAGTGGTGGCTGACATGAAGCCTGATTCTCTGCTATGACATGCAGACTGATTCTCTGCTGACATGAAGACAGATTCTCTGTTACGGGACCTCTCTCCTCTGCCTGTGTGCTGGGCCTAAATATATGCCAATGGACTGTTCCAATGTTGGGTGACGTGAAGCCTTATTCTCTGCTATGACATGCAGACTAATTCTCTGCTGACATGAAGCCAGATTCTCTGTTATGGGACCTCTCTCCTCTGCCTGGTTTGCTGGGCCTAAATATATGACAATGGACTGTTACAGTGGTGGCTGACGTGATGCCTGATTCTCTGCTATGACATGCAGACTGATTCTCTGCTGACATGAAGCCAGATTCTCTGTTACGGGACCTCTCTCCTCTGCCTGGGTGCCTGGGCCTAAATATATGACAATGGACTGTTACAGTGGTGGCTGACGTGAAGCCTGATTCTCTGCTATGACATGCAGACTGATTCTCTGCTGACATGAAGCCAGTTTCTTTGTTACGGGACCTCTCTCCTCTGCCTGGGTGCCTGGGCCTAAATATATGCCAATGGACTGTTGCAGTGGTGGCTGATGTGAAGCCTGATTTTTTTCTATGACATGCAGACTGATTCTCTGCTGACATGAAGCCAGATTCTTTGTTACGGGACCTCTCTCTTCTGGCTGGGTGCCTGGGCCTAAATATATGCCAATGGACTGTTCCAATGTTGGGTGACGTGAAGCCTGATTCTCTGCTATGACATGCAGACTGATTCTCTGCTGACATGAAGCCATATTCTCTGTTACGGGACCTCTCTCCTCTGACTGGGTGCTGGGCCTAAATATATGACAATGGACTGTTACAGTGGTGGCTGACGTGAAGCCTGATTCTCTGCTATGACATGCAGACTGATTCTCTGCTGACATGAAGCCAGATTCTCTGTTACGGGACCTCTTTCCTCTGCCTGGGTGCCTGGGCCTAAATATATGCCAATGGACTGTTGCAGTGGTGGCTGACGTGAAGCCTGATTCTCTTCTATGACATGCAGACTGATTCTCTGCTGACATGAAGCCAGATTCTCTGTTACGGGACCTCTCTCCTCTGGCTGGGTGCCTGGGCCTAAATATATGCCAATGGACTGTTCCAATGTTGGGTGACGTGAAGCCTGATTCTCTGCTATGACATGCAGACTGATTCTCTGCTGACATGAAGACAGATTCTCTGTTACGGGACCTCTCTCCTCTGCCTGTGTGCTGGGCCTAAATATATGCCAATGGACTGTTGCAGTGGTGGCTGGCGTGAAGCCTGATTCTCTGCTATGACATGCAGACTGATTCTCTGCTGACATGAAGCCAGATTCTCTGTTACGGGACCTCTCTCCTCTGCCTGGGTGCCTGGGCCTAAATATATGACAATGGACTGTTACAGTGGTGGCTGACGTGAAGCCTGATTCTCTTCTATGACATGCAGACTGATTCTCTGCTGACATGATGCCAGATTCTCTGTTACGGGACCTCTCTCCTCTGGCTGGGTGCCTGGGCCTAAATATATGCCAATGGACTGTTCCAATGTTAGGTGACGTGAAGCCTGATTCTCTGCTATGACATGCAGACTGATTCTCTGCTGACATGAAGACAGATTCTCTGTTACGGGACCTCTCTCCTCTGCCTGGGAGCTGGGCCTAAATATATGACAATGGACTGTTACAGTGGTGGCTGACGTGAAGCCTGATTCTCTGCTATGACATGCAGACTGATTCTCTGCTGACATAAAGCCAGATTCTCTGTTACGGGACCTCTCTCCTCTGCCTGGGTGCCTGGGCCTAAATATATGCCAATGGACTGTTGCAGTGGTGGCTGACGTGAAGCCTGATTCTCTTCTATGACATGCAGACTGATTCTCTGCTGACATGAAGCCAGATTCTCTGCTACGGGACCTCTCTCCTCTGGCTGGGTGCCTGGGCCTAAATATATGCCAATGGACTGTTCCAATGTTGGGTGACGTGAAGACTGATTCTCTGCTATGACATGCAGACTGATTCTCTGCTGACATGAAAACAGATTCTCTGTTACGGGACCTCTCTCCTCTGCCTGTGTGCTGGGCCTAAATATATGCCAATGGACTGTTGCAGTGGTGGCTGGCGTGAAGCCTGATTCTCTGCTATGACATGCAGACTGATTCTCTGCTGACATGAAGACAGATTCTCTGTTACGGGACCTCTCTCCTCTGCCTGGGTGCCTGGGCCTAAATATATGCCAATGGACTGTTGCAGTGGTGGCTGACGTGAAGCCTGATTCTCTTCTATGATATGCAGACTGATTCTCTGCTGACATGATGCCAGATTCTCTGTTACGGGACCTCTCTCCTCTGGCTGGGTGCCTGGGCCTAAATATATGCCAATGGACTGTTCCAATGTTGGGTGACGTGAAGCCTGATTCTCTGCTATAACTGCAGACTGATTCTCTGCTGACATGAAGCCAGATTCTCTGTTACGGGACCTCTCTCCTCTGCCTGGGTGCTGGGCCTAAATATATGACAATGGACTGTTGCAGTGGTGGCTGACGTGAAGCCTGATTCTCTGCTATGACATGCAGACTGATTCTCTGCTGACATGAAGCCAGATTCTCTGTTACGGGACCTCTCTCCTCTGCCTGGGTGCTGGGCCTAAATATATGACAATGGACTGTTACAGTGGTGGCTGACGTGAAGCCTGATTCTCTGCTATGACATGCAGACTGATTCTCTGCTAACATGAAGCCAGATTCTCTGTTACGGGACCTCTCTCCTCTGCCTGGGTGCCTGGGCCTAAATATATGCCAATGGACTGTTGCAGTGGTGGCTGACGTGAAGCCTGATTCTCTTCTATGACATGCAGACTGATTCTCTGCTGACATGAAGCCAGATTCTCTGTTACGGGACCTCTCTCCTCTGGCTGGGTGCCTGGGCCTAAATATATGCCAATGGACTGTTCCAATGTTGGGTGACGTGAAGCCTGATTCTCTGCTATGACATGCAGACTGATTCTCTGCTGACATGAAGACAGATTCTCTGTTACGGGACCTCTCTCCTCTGCCTGTGTGCTGGGCCTAAATATATGCCAATGGACTGTTGCAGTGGTGGCTGGCGTGAAGCCTGATTCTCTGCTATGACATTCAGACTGATTCTCTGCTGACATGAAGCCAGATTCTCTGTTACGGGACCTCTCTCCTCTGCCTGGGTGCCTGGGCCTAAATATATGCCAATGGACTGTTGCAGTGGTGGCTGACGTGAAGCCTGATTCTCTTCTATGACATGCAGACTGATTCTCTGCTGACATGATGCCAGATTCTCTGTTACGGGACCTTTCTCCTCTGGCTGGGTGCCTGGGCCTAAATATATGCCAATGGACTGTTCCAATGTTGGGTGACGTGAAGCCTGATTCTCTGCTATGACATGCAGACTGATTCTCTGCTGACATGAAGCCAGATTCTCTGTTACGGGACCTCTCTCCTCTGCCTGGGTGCCTGGGCCTAAATATATGCCAATGGACTGTTGCAGTGGTGGCTGACGTGAAGCCTGATTCTCTTCTATGACATGCAGACTGATTCTCTGCTGACATGATGCCAGATTCTCTGTTACGGGACCTCTCTCCTCTGGCTGGGTGCCTGGGCCTAAATATATGCCAATGGACTGTTCCAATGTTGGGTGACGTGAAGCCTGATTCTCTGCTATGACATGCAGACTGATTCTCTGCTGACATGAAGCCAGATTCTCTGTTACGGGACCTCTCTCCTCTGCCTGGGTGCTGGGCCTAAATATATGCCAATGGACTGTTGCAGTGGTGGCTGACGTGAAGCCTGATTCTCTTCTATGACATGCAGACTGATTCTCTGCTGACATGATGCCAGATTCTCTGTTACGGGACCTCTCTCCTCTGGCTGGGTGCCTGGGCCTAAATATATGCCAATGGACTGTTCCAATGTTGAGTGACGTGAAGCCTGATTCTCTGCTATGACATGCAGACTGATTCTCTGCTGACATGAAGCCAGATTCTCTGTTACGAGACCTCTCTCCTCTGCCTGGGTGCCTGGGCCTAAATATATGCCAATGGACTGTTGCAGTGGTGGCTGACGTGAAGCCTGATTCTCTTCTATGACATGCAGACTGATTCTCTGCTGACATGATGCCAGATTCTCTGTTACGGGACCTCTCTCCTCTGGCTGGGTGCCTGGGTCTAAATATATGCCAATGGACTGTTCCAATGTTGGGTGACGTGAAGCCTGATTCTCTGCTATGACATGCAGACTGATTCTCTGCTGACATGAAGCCAGATTCTCTGTTACGGGACCTCTCTCCTCTGCCTGGGTGCTGGGCCTAAATATATGACAATGGACTGTTACAGTGGTGGCTGACGTGAAGCCTGATTCTCTGCTATGACATGCAGACTGATTCTCTGCTGACATGAAGCCAGATTCTCTGTTACGGGACCTCTCTCCTCTGCCTGGGTGCTGGGCCTAAATATATGACAATGGACTGTTACAGTGGTGGCTGACGTGAAGCCTGATTCTCTGCTATGACATGCAGACTGATTCTCTGCTGACATGAAGACAGATTCTCTGTTACGGGACCTCTCTCCTCTGCCTGGGTGCTGGGCCTAAATATATGCCAATGGACTGTTGCAGTGGTGGCTGGCGTGAAGCCTGATTCTCTGCTATGACATGCAGACTGATTCTCTGCTGACATGAAGCCAGATTCTCTGTTACGGGACCTCTCTCCTCTGCCTGGGTGCCTGGGCCTAAATATATGCCAATGGACTGTTGCAGTGGTGGCTGACGTGAAGCCTGATTCTCTTCTATGACATGCAGACTGATTCTCTGCTGACATGATGCCAGATTCTCTGTTACGGGACCTCTCTCCTCTGGCTGGGTGCCTGGGCCTAAATATATGCCAATGGACTGTTCCAATGTTGGGTGACGTGAAGCCTGATTCTCTGCTATGACATGCAGACTGATTCTCTGCTGACATGAAGACAGATTCTCTGTACGGGACCTCTCTCCTCTGCCTGGGTGCTGGGCCTAAATATATGACAATGGACTGTTACAGTGGTGGCTGACGTGAAGCCTGATTCTCTGCTATGACATGCAGACTGATTCTCTGCTGACATGAAGCCAGATTCTCTGTTACGGGACCTCTCTCCTCTGCCTGGGTGCCTGGGCCTAAATATATGCCAAAGGACTGTTGCAGTGGTGGCTGACGTGAAGCCTGATTCTCTGATATGGGACCTCTCTCCAATTGATATTGGTTAATTTTTATTTATTTTATTTTTATTTTTATTCATTTCCCTATCCACGTTTGTTTGCAGGGGATTTACCTACATGTTGCTGCCTTTTGCAGCCTTCTAGCTCTCTCCTGGGCTTTTTTTTTCAGCCTTTTTAGTGCCGAAAAGTTTGGGTCCCTATTGACTTCAATGGGGTTCGGGTTCGGGACGAAGTTCGGATCGGGTTCGGATCCCGAACCCGAACATTTCCGGGAAGTTCGGCCGAACTTCTCGAACCCGAACATCCAGGTGTCCGCTCAACTCTAAATATGACAAATATTCTTAAAACGAATATATAGCACTATATTTACTGCTATATATTATTTTTTTATCAAATTTGCATTACTCGATTTTTACAATTTCGATTAATTGCAATTGCGAAAATAATCTCGAATATTCCGAATTCGAGTGAGACCTGCTGCTCATCACTAGTTAACTTATTAGCCGTTCTGCGAGGAATTTGCATTGTCATACAGTGGTGAAATTTGTTTGTGATACAGCCTTTTTGGGGGAAAATTGATGGGTGATTGTAGACTTTTTTCTGTATGAAGCAAATTCATCAATTATCCATTCAGTGGTGAAATTTGTTTGTGAAACTGCTTTTTTGGAAAAATTGATGGGTGACTGTAGACTTTTTTTTCTGTATGAACCGAATTCGTCGATAATCATTCAGTGGTGAATTTTGTTTGTGAAACTGCCTTTTTGGGGAAAAATGATGAGTGATTGTGGACTTTCTGTATGAACCGAATTCTTCGATTATCCATTCAGTGGTGAATTTTGTTTGTGAAACAGCCTTTTTGGGGAAAATTGATGGGCAATTGTAGACTTTCTTTTGTATGAACAAAATTTATTGTTTATCCAATCAGTGGTAAAATTTGTTTGTGAAACTGCCTTTTTAAGGAAAAATGATTGGTGATTCAGGACTTTCTGCATGAACCGAATTTGTCGATTATCCATTCAGTGGTGAAATTTGTTTTTGAGACAGACTTTTTTGGGGAAAATTGTGTGTGATTGTGGACTTTCTTCTTTATGAACCGCATTCTGTCAATTAGCTATTCAGTGGTGAAATTTGTTTGTGATACAGCCTTTTTTGGGAAAATTGGTCGGTAGCTGTAACTATGGTCAAGGACAATATATGTCTTTTACGGCCCACTGGGTAAATGTGGTTCCAGCCCAGCCTCACCAGCAACTTGGCCAGGTGGCGCCGCTTACGCCTCCACATTCTCAAGCTTTTGGTCCTGCGACAATGTCCGCCTCTACCTCCTCATCCTCCACCGTGTTCTCAGCCTCCACTGCAGGGACAATTGAATACTGATGAATTACTGACCAAATGCTGACCGAGTAAAGGCGAATGCTCCACAGACAGGATCCGTTTTTTGGGGGTTATTGTTCTGACGAATCAGAGGAAGGGCAAAATAATCAGTGACATCAACACAAACTTACTGCTGACACCCTCTACATTCTGTTGGGGGGCTCTTGTATAAGCATCTAATAGAACATGTTCTGTAGACATCTATGTGAAATCAGCTTACGAGAGTGTAAAAGGAGTGTGCTTTTTCTTGACGCTAACATCGACCTGTAAGGCTGAGTTCATACCACAACAGACTCCCTATGCGTGTTACTGCAAGGCACAGTGTTCTACACCAGGAAATAGCCTTTTTTTTAATGCAATTCACAGCGAAAAAATTCTGATCAAAGCTAATTTTTTCTAAAAATTCAGACAACCGGCCAAATAGATTTTTTTTTAAATTCGCTCACCTGTAATAGTGACGTGGATCCTGTTGTTCTAACATAGGCATCTTTAGTTTCAGACGATGTCTAGGGTACTATATAACAGCATGATCCATGATATAAGAACATTGGTCTTTTTATCAAAGGCCACTACTGGGGGGCATTATAAAAATTTAAGGGCACTATTGAGGGGCATTATAAATAAAGAGTACAGAACATTGGTCTTTTTATCAAAGGCCACTACTGAGGGCATTATAAAAATTTAAGGGCACTATTGAGGGGCATTATAAATAAAGAGTACAGCGGGGACACAACAGGCTCAGTGTTGAGGGGTAGCAGCAATATGTAGTACTGTTGGTACACCAGGTGGGGGAGGATGATGAAAAAGTGTGCATGCCAAACTCTGCAGAGACGAGTTGTGTTTGGAATACTTCATTATGATGGTCTTGTCCAAGTGGAGATGAAGAAAGAGAACATCTACATCAGAGAAGACATCACTAGATGCAGAGGTATGTAATGTTTTATCTAATGTCTAATGCAAACATGCCTTTAGCAGTAGAGCTGGGGTGGCGAGGGGTTAGATAGAGAATTTGACATGGGAGGGTGGCAGCATTTTTGTTTTCAACTCAGGCAGTAGAAAGAGGTAGAAGTGGCCCAGGCCAAAGCTTTCAACTGCTTCTCTATCCTAAGGATGCTGATACAGTTGTGATCAGAAAGGAAAAGTCCTATCGACAGGACTTTATTTTCTACCCTGCATAACGGAAACCAATCAGATCCGTTATGCTTGACCATAGACTTTTATTATGACAGATCAAAACAGAATGCCTTTAAAGTTTTTGGTTTGAATTCCGTCTTACAAATTAAGTTATTTTACGTTATAAGATGTTATAACGGAAAGGATGGAATTCATATTATTGATGTGAACCCGCCCTTAATCTGTTTTATAGGTTAGTTCTCATGTATCCCTGTAAGTGTATCTGACACCTAATAAGAAATAATGTTTTCTTGAATGTACAGTATGAATTGACTTTGTTCTTCCAATTCTTTTTAAATAAAAGGTACTTAAAGAACTTTTGTCACTATGAAAAAACATTTGAGTTCTCACATATATGAAGACTAGTTAATGCCAAGTAATACTTTTCTTTTTACTCTGCTGGCTTCTCTATAAAGGAATTCTCTAGTTATTCCCTCTCCTAATATTAACACTCTTATGCATACTACCATAATAAAATATACAAGTTTTACATTAATGCTGCCAGACATACAATCACAGCACGATGGTGGATAAAAGGCATGTGTCTTTCAGAACAGTTCTAGATTATAAGGGTTAAGTTTAATTTAGGTTTTAGACATTTTTTATTGTTGCTTTTTTTCTCAGAGGCTAGCTATTACATTGTAGTTCATAGTTTTTTTATTAAAGGGGTTCAAGATAATTAAACATTTTAAACAAACCCTCCAGTTACCTTAATAAAACAAATTACTGTATATTATACTCATCCCTTTCTCCTGCACCATTCTCTGCAGCTGTGGTCTCATCTTTCTGCCGCTGCTTGCTGGTGTATGGCATATGACTGCTGCAGCAAATAACTGTTCTCAGCGGTTTAATGGTAAAGACAGTGATAGGTTGCAGCAGTCACATGCCACATCACTCTGCATGTCATTGATGCTATGAGAGGTACAGGGGCATGCATACTACTGAAGACAGTGATTGGCTTCAGTTGTCCGTATAACGGCACATGACGATATAGTTTGCGAACATGCAGTGGCAGTAGGCCTGGACCATCAGGGAATGGTGCTGGAGAAAGGGGTTAGTGAAAAATAAAAGTTGAAATCTGATTGGTTGCTATGGGTAACTAAGCCAGTTCTACTTTACACCAGTTTGATAAATTTACCCCTATATTTCTTTTGTGGTTTTCTTGCAATGTTTTCCCATTGACACAAATGCCTATATTTCAGTCTAGTCTTGTAGGATTATCACATATAGCTCAGCATTGAGACCACCATCGATCCTGGTCAAGTATCCAATGCCTTTGGCTGTGAAACAACCCCATATCATCAGGTTTTCTCCACCAAACTTGACAGTTCCTTCAATTTCTCGATCTGTTAGCCCCCCTTTTCCTTTTTATTTTCCAAACCCATTTGCACCGACGTCTGTGATATCACTATTACGAAGAATAACAGCCACCTCCACTGCCGTTTTTGTTGCGCCAGAACTGATAGACCTTGTGATGAGCCAACTTGTTGACTCTGATATTTTGCCTGGACGTCCACTTCTTGGCTTTGGAATGGATAGATGGACTTTCATTTTGTATTCTTCCAACTGTCATGGCACTCACATGATGCAGTTCAGCAATTATACCACTTATCAATGAGCTGGATGATGCTGTTTCTTTTTTCTATGGAAATCTTCATGGCTGCTCCTAGATTCAAACCAGTAACCTTTCACTTGGAAATCAACCTAATAACACACTGAGCTATTAGATAATGAGAGAACAGGTTGTCATTTGTAGTATACAAAAAGAAAAGCATTATTCCACCACCAGTAAAAATGCAGTTAGATGATAAGAATCTGCATAACTGATCATATGGTGTTCAACCAAAACATTGCATGTGCTTGGGTATGTACCACTATTGGCATGGATTAAAGAATCTTATGTATTGGGTGCTGCCTCCATTTTAACTTTTGCTTAACATTGTGAAGGAGCCGTTGGACTAGGCCCCACGGGGACGTGCATCTGAGACTTTGATCATTTTACACAAAGTAGGTGCCACTGGCAGACAGCTCTGGTGGTGGCTCATCTCCCTGAGAGCAGAAGGATCAGGCATGCTGAAATTGAACAGTCTGATCCTTCACACCTACAGCATCTACTGTCAGGGGAGAATATAGAGGTCTGTACTGTATATACATTACATAGTCTGCAAGTCCCTCAGAATTTTTTGGGACAGGTGCATGTACACAAATGCATACTGGCCAATTATACAGTGCACAATACCAAACTATTATTCTGCCCAGTCTTGTGCATGAGGATTGCTATATTTTAGAGCAAGTTTTCAGCTTACGCTGACTACTGTTGGGAGCATAATACTGTCAGTCAGCATAGAATGCCAAATGCGTGTGGAAATACAGTGAATAGCTCAATAGAATAACCAAGGCTTCATATTCAAAACTAGAGGTTCCATACTCAAGACTAGAGATGATCGAATCAAATCCAACAAAGTGGAATTCGATCCGAATTTGTGCTAGTGAATCATGCTTACCTCCTCCATTTGTTAGCGACGGGCCGGGAACCACCATCTTGGTTGAAGATCTTGGCCAAAATCCCAAGTGTGCTGACATATGACGTCACAACGTCATCCTGGGCTGCATGAGATTCTGGCCAAGATCTTCAAGCAAGATGGCGGCAGCCGGCACGTTGCAAGCAAATGTAGGCGGTAAGTATGATTTAATTTTTTTTTCCTGTTAATTTTAAACTGTTTTGTTGCTCTCAGATGCCGCGATCATGTATGAACCTGGTATCCGAGGGGTAGAATGATGTCATTGCACCTGCTACTTACAAAAAAATGTGCTTTGTAATGAAGTAATTTGTCACAAAGGGAATTTTTTTGTTAAATTCTGCGAAGCAGCTGAATCAAATTTTTCAAACCTTAGTAATTAAGCCCTTAATACTTTAAGTAATATTTAGTGTTGGGCGAGCATGCTCTGCCGAACACTAATTTTACTCGAGCATCGCGATGCTCAGCACATTGCTGTGTTCGGCCGAACAACGCGCGTGCTCGAGCACGATGCTCGAGTCTCCTGGCTATACAGCCAATAAACGTGTGCGGAGGTACTGGCACTCACTGTAAGGCCATAGCCATGTTGGCTACTGGCATTACAGTGATTGGCTGGCCGGAACGAGTCAGCACCCGATGACACGTGTTCGGCTCAGTTTTAGTCAGGGAGATCTGTGCTGAAGAAGGGATAGACAGTGTAGGGAGTGAAATAGTAATATTTTAGTGAAAAAAACTTGTTAGAGACCCAAAAGTCATTTTACTATTGTCCATTTTTACTATTGTTGTATCTGGCAGCAATATAATTATTAGCGCAACCTGCACTAAATTGTGTGCAATTTTTAGTGCCGCTTCTGATAGTGACACAACCTCTGCTACATCTTTTATTTTACATTTGCGCAGCCTAAATATCTGTGACATTCAGTTCAATTGTTTGGCCGCTGGTGACAGCAACATTACCAGCGCTACATCTCCTTTATAACGTTTGCGCATCCTAAATATCAGTCACATTCATTCAGTGTCATTTTTTATTAGCCGCTGGTGACAGCGACATTTCTTGCGCTATACCTCCTGTATAACGTTTGCGAATCCTAAATATCAGTGACATTAATTGATTCTCGCCCTTGACAAAGCTTTATGTGAAACCCGGGTCGGGCTGTGCGGAAAGAATACTATCATATTGATATGCTGAATAACCTTTTTACTTCTGTGAGTATAATAAAACAGAGAGTTTTTACTGTGCCGGAGGTACTCTCACTATTGTGTGATTTATGACATCTTACAGAAAAGCCTTTAACGATCCAGCATAGATTTGCTGAGCTTCAATCTGGATTGAAGCACACCACTATCCAACTAAAGAGTGTCTGTCTTGAGCCAGAGAAAGTGATTACCTGCATTCCTGGAAAAACGCCTTGTGTGAACAAGGAGCAGCGAGGTCCCACTACATTAGCACGTTGCATTTGTGAAGAACCCACTTCATTTCGGGAGACCAGCAGCGCAAGTCCACAGTATCTGCAGGTCACACCGCTACCTCCTCTTCCCTTGTGTTACGTTCTGGCCAATCCCATGTCGAAGACGCAGGCGCGGGTGCCTCCTGCCATGCACCTAGACCTTCGCAAGCACCATCAGCTAGCACATCCACTTCTGTGTCCCAGCGCAGTGTACAGATGTCTAGGCCTTTGAACCAAAGCGCAAATACCCAGCCACCCACCCACTGGCCATAGCACTAAATGCGCACTTTTCCAAATTGCTGGCCCTGGAAATGTTGCCATTTAGGCTTGTGGACACTGAGGCTTTCCGCAGCCTCATGGCGGTGGCCGTTCAATGTTACTGTGTCCCCAGCTGCCAATATTTTTCACGGTGTGCAGTCCCAGACTTATGGTAAACAGCAAGGTCCTGATGAGGACAGCAAGGTCTTGTCTCTTGGGACTCTGGCACACATGGATTACTTTATGTTAAGCTAACTTTCCCGCGACCCTCGCCTTGTACGCATTTTAGCCAACACTGATTACTGGTTGTTTACCTTCTCGACCCCCAACTACAAAGAGAACTTCTCATCTCTCATTCCTGTGGTGGAGAGAACGAGCCAAATGGTGCAATACCAGAAGGTCCTTGTGGAAAAATTGCTCCAAAAATTTCCAGCTGACTGCAGAGTACGTAGTTCCTTGGGCAACCGAGGAGGGGAGCGGAACACACAATAGTTCCAACATAGGCAGGGCAACACTCTCCAAGGCATGGGACAGTTGTATGACACCCCACCAGCATACTCAACCTGATGTGCGTCCTAGTGTCACAAGGAAGAAAACATTTTGGAAGATGGTAAAGGAGTACGTAGCAGACCGTGTCAGCGTCCTCAGTGATCCCTCTATGCCTTACAACTATTGGGTGTTCAAGCTGGACACGTGGCACGAACTGATGCTCTACGCTTTGGAGCTGCTGGCCGGCCCCGCTGCCAGCGTTTTGTCAGAGCGTGTATTTATTGCTGCTGGGGGCATAATAACTGATAAGCGTATCCGCCTGTCAACTGAAAATGCTGACCGGTTTTCTCTTATAAAAATGAACAAGGCCTGGATTGACCCTGACTTCTCTATTCCACCAGAGGAAAGCGGCTGAACATAAAGGCACTCATAATGTGGCTTTTTTGGTGTATTGAATACACTGTATTCCCATGCACCCTGTAGGGATTAGCTGTTATCCGGGTGTCATTCACACAATGATCTTCATCCACCGCAGGATTAAGGGCCAAACATTTCAATTATTTTGAAATTCTTCGCATACAGGACAGCACAGTTACACACCACTCGGTAGGGTGAGGTTCCCACGTACACTAAAACAAAATAAATACCTGCCGGGCTGGGCACTGACTAAACAGAGGTATTCCCTGACTCACCTCTAAGCCCCGTTCACACAAGTGAAGTACATGCGGCTTTTCCCACCTTGTAGTCCTCCAGCCCCTAGGCTGTACAAATAAAAAGTCCCTTGGGGAAGCTGGGCTCTCTAGTCTGCCCGACTAGGACCCTGCGACCCATTCCCAGACGTCACTCTGTGCTCCCCAAGTCCTCCAGCCCCCAGGCTGTGCAACAACACCTCTTTTTTGACTGACAATCTGGGCTGTGTTGTTATCCCCAGACTGATTGTACACATGGTGAAATAGGGGTGTGGACCGCAATATCCACCCCCTCCTTGCCAGTCACCTCTGTGAGATCTGTCACTATCTCACAACCCCTTCCACCACTAAAAAGGGTATATAGTTCAACCTCCCTTTTCTCGTCCTCCTCCTCCATCATATCAACATGCTTATAAGTCTCTGTATCGTTCCCAGCAGCTACCTGGGAGTCCAAGATGCATGCAGACCCCATGCTGTTCCTGTCCCGTTACTTTTGATTCCTTAATAAGTGGGAGGCACATATACAAACTGTTGTAATTCCTGCACCGTTCACCTGATTTGGATGTAAATACCCTCATTTAAAGCACATCTTGTTCGTTTCATTTCAAATCCATTGTGTCGATGTCCCAATATTTATGGACCTGACTGTACATACAGCCCTGATATCTATATTTTGTGTAGCTCTTGTTTCCATCATTACAAACCCATGACGAACATGTCATTCTAATTACTCATTTAGGCATGGCTAGCCTGCTACAGTTGAAAGTGTGCTATCATACAGAAAATAATTCTATGAGTGAAGAGCACTCAGCATTCTCAAATGCAAGCAATATCTGAGATAAGGGTTTATATATTATGTAAAATTATCCAGCGCATGAACAGAATACAATGGGCAGGAAAATGAGTTCCAAACCACAGAAAGCAGATAGCATAAGTTGTCCTTTATGCTGCAACCAGAAGTACTTTCTCTGTTAAAGAGAACCCCTCATCAAGAAATGCAATGCAGTCTGCAAGCAGCATATTTTAGGTTTTTAGTATTGCAGCTAAGTCCCATTCACTTAATGGAAACCTATCACCATAAACTGAGAAATGCAGTTTGCGAGCAGCATATTTTCGTTTTTTAGTATTACAGCTAAGCTCCTTTCACTTAATAGAAATTTATCCCCATAAACTGAGATGTTTCAGCTGCAGACAGCATATTATACAGCTGAGGAACTAAGCATTTTGATGTATATTTTGGTATGAAAATATTCAGTATAGCTTGCCTTTACTAATGGAAATCCTGTTTGTTCTGTGCTTTGGAGCCACGTGAGTGGTCTCACTGAGTGAACGACAGCTTTCCCTTATAAGTGTGCATACAGATATAGCTGTCAATCACTGATAAGGCCACCCACATGACTCCAAATTATCGAAAGAGAAGGGATTTCAGTGAATAAATCAACCTGTTCAGCAACTTCTGCTCTATAACATGCCGCTTGCAGATTGTACTGCATGTTCATGGAGACAGGTGCCCTTTAAATGTAGCTGAACTGCAATACCAGACACAAACCCAATGCAGGAATCTGCATAAAATACATAGAAAAAACATATCTCGCCTTTTTCACCCTTTATCTATCCAGCACACTGATCATTGATGCTCTGC
Source organism: Bufo gargarizans (assembly GCF_014858855.1). NCBI lineage: Eukaryota > Metazoa > Chordata > Amphibia > Anura > Bufonidae > Bufo > Bufo gargarizans. Next base: position 397,941,100 of record NC_058083.1, on the reverse strand, counting down.
GGGTCCTGCAGTGGTGATGTTATATTTATCTCTCTGACTGTTCCAACCAATCACATGACATTCATACTGAGGCCAGTAACAGGTTGCAGAGGTTGTGACTAATGAAGGTCTTGTGATCAGTGCAGGATCAGAGCAGAACAATTAAAGAGTGAGGAGTGTTTTTCCTTTTTTTTTTACAGATTGCTGCTCTGATCTGTATCAAAAAAGACCATAGAATCTTTCACTTGATTACCACGTCTTTGCAATAAAGATACCATTAAGGTTTTGAGTAATAGTTTTCTCTTTCTCACCTCTAAAGGACCTGCAAAAATAAACCTGTAAAAATGAAGGACCTAGCAAAAGTTGTTCGGTGGACAGGGTCATCATCCATAATATTAAAACCTGGTAAAGTCAATAGCATTGATTATTTCCTGACAATGGAACATGTCATGCGGTGAGATCAATAAGACCAATAGCCCTACTTGAGTTTCACTCATGTCCCAGAAAAAGCATGAGAGAAACTTGAGTCGTGCTAGTAGCTTCACATTTGTCTTATTGATATGACTGTGCTTTATGTACTTTTGTGAGTATAATACATGGTTTGCCTTTCCTATATTTGCTGTAGTATTTCACTATTGTGAGCTATTCCATTTTTTATCTGCTTCAGGATTTTGGATGACTTAAACCAAAGCAACCACAAGTGATATTCTTGTGGATCAATATACATGAAGTCTAGCCATCTTTAAGTGTGGTGCTTTCTTCCTTGCTTCCTTTTTATTCCATGTAGCTGGAGAAGCTTGGATCCTAGACATTTTATATGACTTTGAAAGATTTTGACATCTATTTTCTGAAACTGCAGCACTCCGAACAGACTGTGGCGGAACCCGCCTCGCAACTGGGCATTGGAGAGGACTGGCTACCCGCCTCCTACCTGCTGACTATGGCCCCTGGTGATTTGGTACGTTTGAATGCAATATTTGGGCATGTGCTATTTTATATTGCTGCTACTGGCCCTTTAATGGCCATCCGTGGACATGTCTGACTTTTAGGAGCAATGCCCCTTTAAGACTGTGTAGCAGATTGCATTCAGGCTGTCTTAAATACTATGCATGTTATTATGTGTTCAGTTGAATTGTATATGTGTATTCCAGGGTTCAAGTTAGTCCATTACGTTTGATAATTGTATTTTGTGGATTGCGTCTGAGACAATGCTATTGTGTTGGTAATTACGTCTCAGACAATGCTCATTGTGTTTTGTTTATTGCGTTACAGACAGAGGGAAGGGGATTTTGTGTACAATTGCTGGGAAGGTTTAAATACTGTAGATACATATGATTGGCTGTGGGTGGTACCTTGCTGGAAGATGTGTATAAATCAATGCTTGTGTTAAAATAAAGAGTGCCTGTTTTAAACCTCAAGGTGAAGTGTCGTCTCATCCTTGGGGGAGGATTAATTGCATGCTGTCCCAGTTTGACTGCTAGGAGTGAAAACCTATTTGTATGGTTCCTATTCAACTGCCTACAGCATTCATTGCTGGGAGAGGATTTATATGCTGGTTCGGTGATTGTGGTGTCTGCCAGAGTGCTTGGAAGCCTCAGGAAAACGCTAGGCGCATCCGTAAACGGAGGTACTCGGTCGGGGTGCCAGGAGATCCGTTACACAGACTACTTAGGGTTTATTTTTGTATTTACATTTAGCATCCATGCACTACAGTAAAGGTATATCAGTGCACATGTTATGTTATGTTTAGTGATGAGCGGCAGGGGTCATATTCGAATTCGCGATATTTCGCGAATATTTTTTAGAATATTCGTCGAATAGTCGAAAATTCGAAAAATCGGCAAGGTAATGATTGTGTAATATGCAAATTTTTGTAATTTGAATTTTCGGATTCAAATTTTTATTGCGAATTTTTCAACTTACAACTATTAGACAAAGAAGATTATAGCACTATATTAGCTAAATTGCTCTATATTCGATTTTTTGAATATTCGCTATATTGCTATAACAGTTTTTTCGAATATTCGTAATATATAGCAATATAGCGAATATTCGAAAAAAAACGAATATAGAGCAATTTAGCTAATATAGTGCTATAATCTTCTTTGTCTAAAAGTTGAAAAATTTGCAATAAAAATTCCAATCTGAAAATCCGAATTACGAAAATTCGCATATTACACAATCATTACCTTGCCGATTTTTTTTAAAAAAAAACGTGCATTTTCGAATATGACCCCTGCCGCTCATCACTACTCCTAAAGTCAAGTATATTGCAGCCTTCTTATTGGCCCACAAGCTAGAAGCAGGAAGGGATCATGTGTACTGATTTAAAAAAATAATAAAAAAAATCGGAAAAAAAATCGGAAAAATCGAATATTCGAAATTGCGAATATATATCACTATATTCGAAATATTCGCGAATTTTCGAAGTGCCTATATTCGCGATAAAAATTCGAAATTCGAATATTCGTGATCAACACTAGTTATGTTATGTTATGTTACTAAGTCCTTGTATAGCGCTCTAGAGGAACTCAATCCGATCGAAGCGCTTGTCGACGGCTATATTGGTGGGCCCCTACGTCATCCTACACAAAAAGCCAAGTCTTAACCAACTTCCTAAATTCCAGGTAATTTGATGTTGTTCTAATGTGTTCTGGGAGGGAGTTCCAGATCTTGGGGGCCAATACTGAGAAACGTCTGTCCCCCCTTGTCTTGAGGCGGGTTCTTGGCACCGACAGAAGGGAGGCTGAGGTGGATCTCAGTTCTCTAGGAGGATGGTGACGTGTTATCTTTTTTTGCAGGTAGATGGGACCTGTTTTGTAGAGAGCTTTGTGTGTTAAGCAGCACAGCTTAAACTGCACTCTCTCTTTCACTGGGAGCCAGTGGAGTTCCCTGCGTGCTTTTGTGACAGAATCTGTCCAGTCTAGTTTCTTGATGAGCCGGATGGCTCTGTTTTGACAGTGTTGCAGAGCTCCCAGATCTTTCTCTGGCAGCCCACATGGATCTGTAAAGGAAACACATTACACTAGAACTTACATGGACTTTTACAGCATACTGTTTGGACATAAAAACAGGATTGATAAAATAGCAGCATCATATAGGAAACATTTAATTATATACTACGCAAATGGCTGGAGCTGTGTCTGAGAGCAAATATGTACACCTTCTAGGCATATTGGTCCTGTCAAATAAGGCAGTTCAATGTTAAAGCTACTTTACATGCATAAGAAGCAGGTTTCAGAGCATAAATCACAGGAACAAGTGATTGCTAATAACTGAGAATGCAAATTACTAAATTATTTTGTAGAAAACAATGACGAAGGTTTATCAAGGCTAGTGTTCACTTTATCCACACCATGCTTAGGTATCTGATTATATTTAAGCGCAGTAAATATCGTACCAATAAAAACTAAATTACAAAATGACTCTGCCTTCACTGAAAAAGCCTAAAAAACACAACCATGTTAGGGCTCGTTCACTTGACCGTGTAAAGCCCGTGCCCATGCTGTGGACAGCAAATTGCGGTCCGCTAAGCTCGGGCACCTGCCGTGTGGCAGCCAAATAGGGATTGCGGCCCCAATTCACTTGATTGGGTCCACGATCCCTCCATTCCACAAAAAGATAGAGCAAGCTCTATCTTTTTGCAGTGTGGAAGCATGGAACGGAACCTCAGAAAGCACTCAGTAGTGCTTCCGTAGTGTTCCATTCCGCGGTTCGGTTCTGCACCGTTCCGCATCGTTCTGCATCTCCGGACCCATTGAAATAAATGGGTCCGCATCCGTGATGTGGAATGGCCACAGAACGGGACCCGTGTATTGCGGATCCGCAAATATGCGGTCTGCAATACGGGCACGGGCTTCACACGGTCGTGTGAACGAGCCCTTATTGACATACAAAAGCTACTACATTTGCAAAAGTCATGAAAATGACACAAATATTCCTGTACAGGTTGTTAAGGAAACACCCCAAAGTTCCCAAGATCCCTTCATCCAGAACACTCCTTTACCTTGGCAAAGCCTTTTTACCACTTACAGTACCACTTTCTTCCACAACACCATACTTAATTTTCTACTGTCTCTCCTGCAAATGATTTTGCCATGTAGTTGCTCAGGGAATTATAGTCTTTGCTCTTAGATATGTCTGAGACCTTTGAAGCTGGATTGATGCTTGTCCAATACCCACAAGTAATATGCTGGGGGTTTACTCTGGAATTGAATACTACTCTGTCAGATTCCCACCAGTTTGAGATAACCTTGTTTTACATACAGGATTTTTGGACCTCACCTTGTTTGCTCACCATGACTTCCCTCACATTAAGTCCTGACTGACACGTATAAGTCCTTCAATGTCTAATAATGGCCACTAAACAAAGGATTCTTATGAATTCAACTGCCCCTTGCAATCCCCTTGACTCTAGAGCACTAATTGCTTACCTCTTCCTTTCCATACCCTTACATGTCCACTATTCTATTTACAACAACTGCATCTTCTAAAGTGATCTTGGCACATCCTACCATACCTTTCTCTCTGATTATTCCTTGCTTTCACTTAAAAGGGATGCCCCAGAATGAGACAAGATGAGCCATACGTGTATGATCACTGGGACCCTCTCAGATCACAAGAACACGACTCCCCTTTTTCGCATTTGAATGGAACATGATTAAGCATGCTCACTGCTTCTGCATTCAAATTCCAAAGGACTGCTGGAGATAGCTGAATGCTCGCACTTCAGCTCCACTCATACTCTATGGAAATGCCAGAGATACTAGAGCAGAGCTGAGTACTAGGTTTACATATTGTGGTGAATCCTCTGTATTCACTCTGGTGAAGTCTTCTCTTGATTGTTGACTTTAACACACATACACCTACCTCCTGAAGAGTGCTCTTGATCTGGCCAACTGTTGTGAAGGATGTTTTCTTCACCAGGGAAAGAATTCTTCGGTCATCCACCTGAGCTCAAACTGTTGTTTTGGCTACGGCTAATTTTTTTCAGCCTAATGATGGCTTGCTTCACTAATAGTGACAGCTCTTTGGATCTCATCTTGAGAGTTGACAGCAACAGATTCCAAATGCAAATAGCACACTTAAAATGAACTCTGGACCTTTTATCTGCTCATTGTAATTGGGATAATGAGAGAATAACACACACCTGGCCATGGAGAAGCTGAGAAGCCAATTGTCCCATTACTTTTGGTCCCTTAACAAGTGGGAGGCACATATGCAAACTGTTGTAATTCGTACACCGTTCACCTGATTTAGATGTAAATTAAAAGCTGACAGTCTGCAGATAAAGCACATTTTGTTAATTTCATTTTAAATCCATTGTGGTGGTGTATTGAGTCAAAAATGTTGATGTCCCAATATTTATGGACCTGACTGTATAACTGCACAGCACAAGGGCAAATAAGACGTAGACATATTGCCTTGAAATAAACCCTGTTAATGACTGTATCAAACAGTACTTGCACCCCAATAACCCCAATAACAAGAACGGTTTGCTGGAATTACAGAGCTATATAATGGCAATTTGGATCCCCAGTCAGTGCAGCAAGGTGTAATAGGATTGTTCCAATTACGCAGGCTGTAACGTTCCCTACTGAACCCTGTTCTACATAAATTCTGTATTATGATTCCTCCCTATTAGTGTTGATCGAGCATGCTCGGCCGAACACCAGTTCGGCTACAGAATCTCGATGCACGGCACATGGCAGTATTCATCCGAATACCACGTGTGCTCGAGCGCAATGCTCGAGTCTCCTCCCTGCATGTTTGTTGGCTGCTAAGCAGCCAATAAATGTTCATATAAGTACTACCCTTCACTGTAATGCCGTAGCCATGTTGGTTACTGGCATTACAGTGACTGGCTGGCCGTGTTCGGCTCAGTGTTAGTCAGGGAGAGCTGTGCTGAAACACGAAAAGTTGTCAGTCCTTTTAAGGACTATTGTTGTGTGTGACAGCAGCAATATATATTTTTAGTGCAACCTGTGCTAAATTGCTACAACTTTACAGACCCAAAAGTGCTTTTAAGGACTATTGTGTGTGGCAGCAATATCTATTTTTAGCGCATTTTGCTCTAAATAGCGTGCAATAGTTAGGCCGCTCCAGACAGCGACATTATTTGCGCTACATCTCCTGTGTGTGCACATCCCAAAAATATCAGTGACATCCAGTGCACTTTTTCCGTAGACAGTGTCCGCTGCGGACGTTTCTACATTCCAAATACCTGTGACATTCCCTGTAATTTTTTATTAGCCGCTGGTGACATCAGCGACATTATCTGCAGTATTTCTCCTGTGTAACGTTTCCACATTCCAAATACCTGTGTCATTCCCTGTAATCTTATATTAGCCGCTGATGACATCAGCGACATTATTTGCAGTATTTCTCCTGTGTAACGTGTGCTCATCCAAAAAAATCTGAGACATCCAGTGTACTTTTTTCGTAGACGGTGTCCGATGCGGACAGTGACATTAGCTGCGCTACATCTCCTGTGTAACGTGTGCAAATACAAAAAATATCAGTGAAATCCAGTGTACTTTTTCCATAGACGGTGTCCGCTGCGGACAGTGACATTACCTGGTGTACATCTCCTGTGTAACTGTCACGAGGGTGTCAAGAGCCACGACTGACTCCGTTATACCCGGGGTCAGGAAGTCGCAGCGGGTGGCTGCGCGCTCTATGTCTAAAGATCACGTTGTTTCTTAGTGATTGTTTTCTGTGTTTGCCTTGCAATCCTTTTTGTCTCACTCAGGGATCCGTAGCTTCTCCTCCTCAGCTGTTTCTTGTCTGCCACTCCCAACCTCCTTATATTCTCCTCTCACACTTCTCTAGTTGCCAGTTATAGAGCTTCCTGCCTGGACTTCTATACTGACCCACTGGAGCTGTGAATCCTGGTTGTTGTTCCAGAGTGCTACCCTCCGGATCCCTGTTGGGCTTTTTGTTGTCTCCTGTTGTCGCCCGCCTGGGATTATATGTTTAGTCTGTATTGTCTGTCCTCCCCTTGGTGTTTTCCTTTAGAGCTAGTGGTGCAGACTAGTGTTCCCACCGCCCTGTTCACTATCTAGGGCTCATCTTAGGGAAAGCCAGGGTTTTAGGCACGTGATCGGCGTACGGGTGAGGAACCCGTCTAGGGACGTCAGGGCAGCCAGGTGCCAGCCGCAAGGTGAGTCAGGGGTCACCACCTTCCCTCTCACTTGGGCAGGGCCTTCCTCTTTCCCACCCTCTGTGTCACGTATGTGATAGTCACGCCGATCGTGATAGTAACGTTTCCACATCCCAAATACCTGTGACATTACCTGTAATTTTATATTAGCCGCTGCTGACATCAGCAACATTATCTGCGGTATATCTCCTGTGTGACAAGTTCCACATGCCAAATACCTTTTTTAAATTTTTTTGGTGCATACACTTAGAAATCCTACACTACAGGACGTGTGAAACTTTCAAGCATATATAACATTTAATATGAAGAAGGCGAGCAGTAAGGGACAGGCAAGTGGCCGTGATGCTGATGGTGCACGCAGAGGCCGTGACCCTGGGCATGTTGAAAATGTGCCTCCTGCCGGAGCACAAGAAAAACAATCATCCAAGTTACCTAGCTTCATGTCCCAGTTGGCAGGGTGGCACAGGACAATGCTCTTGAACTCAGACCAGTGCGACCAGTGGTCTGTTCTATTGCAGCAGATAATGCTTCCAGTTGGTTAAGCACCACCCTGTCTTCCACAAAGTTCAACCTCAGTAGCCAAGAGTCTGGTCAACACAATCCTCACCCTGATCCTCCTTCCTCCCACCATCGAGAGTCTTGCCAAACTAGTGATCTCACACTCCGATATTCCAAAGAGCTCTTTTCAGGGCCATTCCTTCATTTGGGCCTCTTGACAAGCCGGCTTGAAGAGGAACATGAGATCTTGTGCCCTGATTCCCAAACTCTTGAGCATCCACAGTCACAAGAAGATCACGGTGGGGAACGGCAATTAGTGTTTCACGAGGTGGATGATGATGATGAGACACAGTTGCCAATAAGTCAACTGCAATAAGTGTCTCAAGAAGTTGTTGATGGGGATGAGACACAGTTGTAAATAACTGAGGTTGTTGTTAGGTCAACAATTCAGGAGGATGAGTAGAGTGAGGAAGTGGAAGAGGAGGAGGTGGACAATGAAGTCACTGACCCAGCCTGGGATGGCGGCAAGCCGAGTAAGGACAGCAGTACAGAGGGGGAGTGATTCGCAGCACTGTAACAGGCTGGAAGATGCAGTGGGAAAAGGGAGAAGGCGGGGCAACGCCAAACAGGCCCGCAACTGTTCACCGGAGCACACCCTTGCAGAAATCTCCCTTGCCATGGGGTAGGTGTTCCGCAGTCTGGGACTTTATTGAGGAAAGTGCGGATGACAAAAGAATTGCAATTTGCAACCTGTGCCATACAAAAATGATCAGGGGCGTGAACACTAGCAAACTCATCACCACCAGCATGATCGCCACATGGCATTAAAGCACTGTAATAGTGGGCCAAACTCCTGGGTTCACAATCTGTGTCTGCAGGTCACACCACTGCCTCCTCTTCCACTGTGTTACGTGCTGGCCAATCCCCTGTCGAAGGCACAGGCCCAAATGCCTCCCGCCCTGCACCTGGACCTTTGCAAGTACCATCAGTGACCACATCCACTTCAGTGTCCCAGCGCAGTGTACAAATATCCTTACCCCAGGCATTTGAGCGCAAGCGCAAATACCCAGCCACTCACCCACAGGCCATAGCATTGAATGCGCAACTTTCTAAATTACTGGCCTTGGAAATGTTGCCATTTAGGCTTGTGGACACTGAGGCCTTCCGCAGCCTGATGTTGGCGACTGTCCCTCGTTAAGCAGTCCCCAGCCGCCACAATTTTTAATGGAGTGCTGTGCCCGCCTTACACCAGCATGTGTCCCGTAACATCACCCGTACCCTGAACAACACAGTGACTAGGAAGGTCCACTTAATCACTGACACATGGTCAAGTGCTTTTAGCCAGGGACGCTAAATTTCCTTTATGGTACACTGGGTGAACGATGTGGAGGCCGGAAGCGAGTCGTACCCTGGGATGGCACAGGTGCTACCGACGCCAAGGATTGCGAGCCCTAATTCCATCAGGGTTTCCGCCACCATCTACGTTAGTGGCTCCAACCCCCACTTCTCCTCCTCCTCCACTGCCACCTCAGAATTATCCTTTTGCAGCAAAAGTCAACCATCAGTCAATATCTAGTTAGCAGTGTAGCACTGCAGTGGGGAAGCATCAACAGGCCGTGCTTAAGCTGATCTGCTTAGGTGACAAACAGCACATGCCGCAGAGCTGTGGCAGGGGATAAGAGACCAGACTGAGCTGTGGCTCTCGCCACTCATCCTAGAACCAGGCATGGTTGTGTCTGATAATGGCCATAACTTGGTGGCGGCTTTGGAGCTCGGCATTCTCACACACATCCCATGCCTAGCACAGGACTTCAACTTAGTGGTTCAGGGGTTTCTCAAAACCTACCCCAATTTGCCTGAGCTACTGGTGAAGGTGTGGCGCGTGTGTGCCTATTTCCGCAAATCATTGACAGTTTCCGTCGGTCTGTTAACACTGCAGGAGAGCTTGAAATTGCCAGCTCACCGACTGCTTTTGCAATGTGAGCACGCGTCGGAACTCAACGTTCCACATGTTGGCCAGGTTTTGTGAGCACCAGAGGGCAATAGTGGAATACCAGCTGCAACATAGTCGTTGCCTTTCCAGTCCGCTTCTGCTCTTCACAAGCGGCGAGTGGGCATTGATGTCTGACCTCTGTGAGGTTTTAAGAAACTTTGAGGAATCAAGACATGTGGTGACCATCCCTCTTCTGTGTCTTCTCAAACACTCGCTGTTCTGTTAAGGCTGGCGCTTTGCATGTGGAAGAGGTGGAAATGGGGGAAGACATTACACAGGGTGATAGCCAGACCACCCACAGTTCGTCTTCTCAGCACAAATTGAGGATGATAAGGAGGAGGAGGAGCAGGAGACGGTTGCCTCCTCTACAGAGGGTAGTACCAATGAAAGTTTAATTCCATCTGTTCTGCGTGGATGGGCAGAAGAGAGGAAAAGGATGAGGAAATTGAGAGTCATCCTGAAGTCTTCCTTGTTGGGACTCTGGCATACATAGCTGACTTTATGTTAGGCTGCTTTTCCCGCTACCCAGGCATTTTACACATTTTGGACAACACAGATTACTGGTTGTTTACCCATCTCGACCCCCGATACAAAGAGAACTTCTTATCTCTCATTCCTGTGATGGAGAGGACAAGCAAAATGGTGCAGTACCAGATCCTTGTGGAAAAATTGCTCCAAAAATGTCCTACATAGTTCCTTGGACAACCTAGAAGGGGAGACGAGGGGAACACACAGCAGTTACAACAGAGGCAGGAAAACACTCTCCAAAGCCTGGGGCAGTTTCATGACACCCCGCCAGCACCCTCCCCCTGATGCGTTGCCTAGTGTCACAAGGAGGGAAAAATTTTGGAAGATGGTGAAGGAGTACGTAGCAGACCGTGTCAGCGTCCTCAATGATCCCTCTGGGCCTTACAACTACTGCATGTCCAAGCTGGACATGTGGCATGAACTGGCGCTCTATGCCTTGGAGGTGCTGGCCTGCCCTGCCACCAGCTTTTTGTCAGTGTGGGTATTTAGTGCTGCTGGGGGCATAATAACTGATAAGCGCATCCGCCTGTCAACTGAAAATGCTGACAGGTTGACTCTTATAAAAATGAACAAGGCCTGGATTGTCTCTGACTTCTCTACTCCACCAGAGGAAAGCGGCTGAACATAAAGGCACTTTAAATGTGTTTTTTATAATGTACCGAATACACTGTATTACCATGCACCCCTTCCACCACAAAAAAGGGTATATGGTTCAATCTTCCTTTTCCAGTCCTCCTCCTCCTCCATCATATCAACATGCATATTAGTCTGCCCTCGCTCCTAATGTTGTAGAGGGTCAGCTCACCAGCAGGCCCTCACCTACAATCTTTTAGAGGGTCAGATCACCTGCAGGCCCTAGCAAATAATGTTTTAGAGGGTCAGCTCACCAGCAGGCCCTTACCTACAATCTTTTAGAGGGTCAGCTCACCTGCAAGCCCTCACATATAATGTTTTAGAGGGTAAGCTCACTAGCAGGCCCTCACCTACAATCTTTTAGAGTGTCAGCTCACCTGCAGGCTCTCGCATATTATGTTTGAGAGGGTCATCTCATCAGCAGGCCCTCGCCTAAAATCTTTTAGAGGGTCAGGTCACCTGCAGGCCCTTGCATGTAATGTTTTAGAGGGTCAGCTCACTAGCAGGCCTTCACCTACAATCTTTTACAGGGTCAGCTCACTAGCAGGCCCTTACCCATAATTTTTTAAATGGTCAGCTCAGCAGCATGCACTCGCCCTTAATTTTTTCGATGCTCAGATCAGAAGCAGACCCTCATCTCTAATGTTTTAGTTGGTCAGCTCAGCCACAGGCCCTTGCCCGTAATGTTTTTGAGGGTCACCAGCAGGCTATCAATCATAATTTTTCAAGGGTGTATGATGCCTTCCTTTATGTGTAATAAAGGGTGTATTGGAGTGGGGGTTCCTTATAATTTTTGTAAACCCTTTCACTTAGTGCATAGCCTTTATGAGTGTAGGAGTCCCACTACCTTAACAATTGTACCACAATGGGAATGAGGCCCTCCATTACGTGATATACAGGTTGTATCGGAGTGCCTCTTTCTTGCAATTTTTGGCAGCACTTACACTTTATATACAAGTAAATATATAGGAAAGAATGTTTCCTAACAAATTTTCCTCTAAAATCGATTTTATGTTCGGTTTTGTGCGTATTATTGTCATTGTCAATTAGACAATGAAGGATTTACAGATTTTTTTTATGAATAAAAGAACGCAAATCCCCTACAATCTGTAGTATAAGACCACAATTTAATCTCAATAATAGAATCAAGGATTAACGAAAAGAACATGAACACACCAAAATCAGTAGTATCAGGCCTCAATTTCACCTCAATTATAGAATCAAGGATTAACAGATTTACTTATGTATAAAAGAATGTGAACACCCCAAAATCTGTAGTATCAGACTGCAAATTTAACCCAATTACACAATTAAGGATTAACAGATTTACTTATGTATAAAAGAAGGTGAACACCCAAAAATCTGTAGTATCAGGCCGCATTTTCTCATCAGAACCAAGGATGAATGGATTTTCTTATGTAAAAGAACGCCCCAAAATCTGTACTGTAGTATCAGGCTGCAATTTTACCCCAATTTCACCCCTGAATCAAAATTGAATGCATTTATTTATGTAAAAAAAGAACATGAACACCCCAAAATCTGTAGTATCAGGCCACAATTTTAGCCCAATTACCCAATTAAGGATTAACGTATTTGCATTAAAGAATGTGAACCCCCCAGCTAAATCTGTAGTATCAGGCTATAATTTCACCATAATAACTAAATCAAGGATAAATGGAATTAGTTATGTAAAAAAGAATGTGAACAACCTAAAATCAGTAGTATTGGAACACCTTTTCACCCCAATTAGTGTAGCAAGGTGTAATAGGATGGCTTATCTATTAGCCAATTTTGTACTCTTCTATTGGCCCCTGCACTCTATCCTATAGTGTAGATAAAGCCTACCAATTATATCCCTACACTATGTCAGTGCAGTCCCTGAACTGTTGAAAACTAATATTTTTCAAATAAAGTATTTCCTAATCACTTTCCCTAGCTCTTGTCACATCTGTCCCTATGCTCAGTTCACTGGAAAATGGTGGAGACCGGGCACCATGAGGCATTTTATAGATCTGCGACTTCACAGGAGCTAGCTATCTGATAGTTGGCTGGCTGCACAGCATTTGGGTGCTCCCTTGTTCTTGGGCTATTTACTTTCTCTTTGTAACATGTGTAGCAGACATTTTAGGAAAAATCTGATTAGTTACCACGAAGCGCTTGAAATTCGGCTTCGTGACTAATCAATTTTTCCTGAAATTTGGATCGAATGTGACTGCTCAAAGACAGGATTTTTTTTTTACCCCACTTCTCCACTCATCTTGCGACACACTATGAGGAACTGTTAAGTAAATATTATTGTACCCATTAGTAATGCAATTAGCTTGTCATATAGACTCCCTTAAATCAGTCTGTCCTAGTGTGTTACCTATAACATGACTGCACAAATCTTTTTACAGATGCTTATGTAGAGGTGACACATTTTCTGGTGTGAGAGAACTGTTCATTGAAAGATTTGGCGCAGCACTAAGCGCCACCCACACCTCTGTCCCTGCCAACTTGCACGTTCCACCGTAAGCGATGGGGTACAACTAGACGGCGGTCCATAAACGGAGTACGTGCAGGGTCTTAAAATTAATAATACAATATGGGAGAAAACAGCAAACAAAGTGACAGGCAGGCACGGGGGGGGGGGGGGGGTAAAAAATACAACAAGGTAAATACGAGCTGGGGTCAGTAGCCAGGAGGTCGCATAAATACAAAAGAAAGACGCAGGGTCGAGGTCACAAACAAAGCCGAGGTCAGAAGCCAGGAGGTAACGTCAATACCAGGGAGGATTCAAAGTCGAGGTCAGAAAGCAAAGCCGAGGTCAAAACACACAAGGTCACAATACAGAAAACGCTAGTGAAGGAAGGAAGACCAATCACAGGCAACCTGTGGCATAAGGATGTCTGTTTAAATAGCCCTAGCTGGTGAGTCACAAGATGTGGCCAGCGTCACGTGACTCACAATACACAGCCGAGCACCGATCATCATTATCGGCACTCAGCTCTCCTGCTACTCGCCTGCTGCCATGGAGACGAGTACGCAGGCTGAGTCCTCGCCCCTCTCCATGCGCAGGGTGCCGGCAGTGCTGCAAAGGAAGCTATCATGACCGGCGTGCCGATCACATACGTGACGCAAAGGGAGGGAAATGGGAAGGCCCTGTCCAAGGGAGAGGGAAAGGTGGTGACCCCTAATTCACCTTGAGGCTGGCACCTGACTGCCCTGACGTCCCTAGACGGGTTCCTCACCCGTATGCCGATCACGTGCCTAAACCCTGGCTTTTCCTGAGATGAGCCCTACGTAGTGAATAGGGCGGTGGGAACACTAGTCCGCACCACTAACACTAAAGGAAAACATCAAGGAGAGGACAGACAATACAGACAAAATATATAATCCCAGGTGGGCGACAACAGCGGACAACAAAAGCCCAACAGGGATCCCGAGGGTAACGCTCTGGAACAACAACTAGGAATCACAGCTACACAGCTCCAGTGGGTCAGTATAGAAGTCCAGGCAGGACGCTCTAGATCTGGCAACCAGAGAAGTGGGAGAGGGGAATATAAGGAGGTTGGGATTGCTGGACAAGAAACAGCTGAGGAGAAGAAGCTACGGATCCCTGAGTGAGCCAAAAAGGATTGCAAGGCAAACCCAGAAAGCTACCATTAAGAAACAGCACTATGTTTAGACATAGAGCGCGCAGCCACCCGCTGCGACTTCCTGACCCCGGGTATAACGGAGTCAGACGTGGCTCTTGACACCCTCGTGACAGAAGCATGTGTCGCCAGCCCTTCGCTACAAGATCACTAACCAGTTAATGCAATGTAGAAATCATATTGTGACAGTGAAGTATGGTACAGAGCATTAAAAAAAATTACAAACACTGTAGTAATTTTTCATTGCTCACTGGATTTCTTTTTTGTGTCAATCCTCAATATTCCTCAGGCAAAGCAAATGCATTTTCACCTATGTTTGTTAATATTTAATAATAGTGATGAGTGAATTTTTTGAAATTAGATTTGGATGCAATTCTGCAGAAGTTTTACAATATAGTGGATAACTACAAGTTATACTTTTGAAAGTACTGTTGATATTTCTGTCAGAAGTTGTAATGTATTTGATGACATAATAGTTATCAATGTCTACATTAATATTTCATTCTGCGATCCACTTAATGTATCACAGTAACATCAATTCACTATATTTAAGAAGTAGCTGCGTGCTTGGTTAAGTTTTGATATTAGGACAAATCCCACAAAGTATAATATACTTGTCTAAACTTCATTGCAAATTGTATGAAAAGAAGCCATATTAGAAAGATTCATTTTACACATAAAGGTTGGTGTTAAAAGCTAATGTGCTGGAATGACCATTCATAGGGTATATTGCTAACACAGACAAGTGTTATATTACAAGAATCAATGAAGACTCAGGATTCAAAGTTTTACTTGAATAACCAAATCAAAGTACCTACCATATTGCTTTTCATCACATTTATGTTAACTACCATAGCTGACACGGGTTTAAATGTTTTAACATTTTCATTGCTATAACAGAGGTAGCAATTGGTTGTTATATAGCATTTGTTGCATTTTTGTATTTCAAGAGGCTTCCTTGTTTAGAAAACTTAGTGCCAAATATTTTATTAGGGAATGTTGAGAAAGGAGTGGAAGGGCCATGTTCAAGACTCTCATCTATTAGCTAGAGCAGAGAATGTGTTTAGAGTAAATCTCTCAATCTGAATGAGCTGCAAAGAAGTATCTCCCAAGAAAAATGGTTCTCTTTCCTTGGGAAAAACCTCTTTACTTATGATTTTCCCATAAAGCATTACCAATAAGTCTTCATGCCATGCTGTACATACGTAGTTGGTCTCTTTAAAGGAAATGTAAAAAAATATATATAATTATCTGCCGGTTAAAACCGGATAGTAACTCATCTCCTTTTCGTCTAATCTTTTTTCTTCTAACCGCAGATTTTTTTAATTCTATTTTCCGAACATGATTATGGGAGCTGCCATATTGCCTGCACTGTTCTTAACAGCATTTAAAAAGAATTAAGAAAATTGCTTTACGGCAGCCCCATGGTGCATAGACACAATGGCCAGGAGGAGACCCTATTGATTTCTTTGGGAGAGTTTTCTAGGCATGCTCTGTGACCTGTACAGAGGTAATTGTACAAGGAAATAAAAGTTATTCACCTATTATGAATGGTAGATCTTGTCTAATCTGTCATTCTAATCCTGCCTGTAATAATATCATCTCTGTGTACAGATAAGAAGGTAACTGCAGTAAAGCTATCTGTAGAGACCAAAGAGTGAAGCCTAGGGCCAATGTGAAAACTGTAGGCTTTTGTTTAAATATATATATTTACATGGAATATTAAAAATAACCACCAAAAATTCTTTAGAAATATGATAAAAATAAAAATGTGATTTAAACAATAAATACCATTTGCTGAAGTCAGACAACCCATATACCCCCATATCCAATAAATGGTGTGCATGGGTACTTGGTACCTCGGATGGCACTACTGCCCACACTCCATTCTTAGTCCATTTCTTGAAATTCCAATACAGTCTCTGCATTGGCATCTAAGGGAATCACAGACATGGTCCCAGATCAAATATAGAAATAAAAAAAATAAAAAATCATGTTTTGCTGTTACAAAGCCATATATCTTACTGGGCGTTGTGTAAAAGACATCAGAGGAAGGGATGCTGATGGGTGGATCTATTTTTCGCCATTGCTGTCATGTGAGAGACAGTGCAAGAGCTGCAAAGAGAGTTTTTAGATTGTTACTCATCTCTCATTGTTTGAAAATGAAATAGTATCATCCTATAGAAGTTAATGGAAATCAATGCATATTTCTATTGACTTAAAAAAAAATAGGCACATTCAAATTTGTCTTGCCAAAGATATTTTTTTCTTTTTTTTTAGCATGGACACACTTTTCTTAATACCCTGCTTACCTTCTTCATCCACAAGAGCAAAAGCTGACAGGCATCTAAAGTGTATGGCCAGCCTTAGTGTTGTTCTCTTCTAGCTAGGATTTTTGGAGAAGTGGAAAGCTACGTACCTATAGAAGTCAGTAATAGGCTATAGCATGTAGCTCCTAGGATAGGGGAACCTTTGGGAGAAGTAGACCAATTCTATGACTAGAAGGGCAAAAGGGAAGTCACTGATATGCCAACTGTGGATGAGGAAGATAAGATGATGTTGTTGTATAAACTGTTGGAACATGGTGGAAGTTGAGGTGATAACCAGTTTTACAGGGCATTGCTGTGACTTCTGGACATGAGGGAATAGGGACACCAGCGAGTGGCAAATGTACTGGTGAAATCTGGATAACAAACCATTTTTTTTTTAAACTTTGATTGTCGTTGGCATCATTCTGGAAGTGCCTCTGTAGTGACTTGGAACAGGGGGTCCTTTAAAGTTTAGACACTTGTGGGCGTTTACCTATTTTTCCTATGTAAAGTTAAAACTTCTTACTTTATTTCTCTTGAAAGGGTTAACTTATACTATTTATTACTGTGTTAATGCATTTTATATGTATTTTGTGATATATACACTCACCTAAAGAATTATTAGGAACACCTGTTCTATTTCTCATTAATGCGATTATCTAGTCAACCAATCACATGGCAGTTGCTTCAATGCATGTAAGGTTGTGGTCATGGTCAAGACAATCTCCTGAACTCCAAACTGAATGTCAGAATGGGAAATAAAGGTGATTTAAGCAATTTTGAGCGTGGCATGGTTGTTGGTGCCAGACGGGCCGGTCTGAGTATTTCACAATCTGCTTAGTTACTGGAATTTTCACGCACAAACATTTCTAGGGTTTACAAAGAATGGTGTGAAAAGGGAAAAACATCCAGTATGCCGGCAGTCCTGTGGGCGAAAATGCCTTGTTGATGCTAGAGGTCAGAGGAGAATGGGCCGACTGATTCAAGCTGATAGAAGAGCAACGTGGACTGAAATAACCACTCGTTACAACCGAGGTATGCAGCAAATCATTTGTGAAGCCACAACACGCACAACATTGAGGCGGATGGGCTACAAAAGCAGAAGACCCCACCCGGTACCACTCATCTTCACTACAAATAGGAAAAAGAGGCTACAATTTGCACAAGCTCACCAAAATTGGACTGTTGAAGACTGGAAAAATGTTGCCTGGTCTGATGAGTCTCGATTTATGTTGAGACATTCAAATGGTAGAGTCCGAATTTGGCGTAAACAGAATGAGAACATGTATCCATCATGCCTTGTTACCACTGTGCAGGCTGGTGGTGGTGGCGTAATAGTGTGGGGGATGTTTTCTGGGCACACTTTAGGCCCCTTAGTGCCAATTGGCCATCGTTTAAATGCCACGGGCTACCTAAGCATTGTTTCTGACCATGTCCATCCCTTCATGACCACCATGTACCCATCCTCTGATGGCTACTTCCAGCAGGATAATGCACCATGTCACAAAGCTTGAATCATTTCAAATTGGTTTCTTGAACATGACAATGAGTTCACTGTACTAAAATGGCCCCCACAGTCACCAGATCTCAACCCAATAGAGCATCTTTGGGATGTGGTGGAACGGGAGCTTCGTGCCCTGGATGTGCATCCCTCAAATCTCCATCAACTGCAAGATGCTATCCTATCAATATGGGCCAACATTTCTAAAGAATGCTATCAGCACCTTGTTGAATCAATGCCACGTAGAATTAAGGCAGTTCTGAAGGCAAAAGGGGGTCCAACACCGTATTAGTATGGTGTTCCTAATAATTCTTTAGGTAAATGTATATATATATATATATATATATATATATGTCCTGATTATTATTACTGTACTTATATGAATACTGAGAGACTGTTAGGACTTTGAATGAGAAGCTGGTAATATTCCACAGCTACCATAGGCTTAAAGAGGAGCATGTTTTGGAGGGAAAAATCCAGATGTTGTTTACCACCAAAAGCAGACAGACTGACCTTGTGACTGCCTGTTATGTCTTGAAACGTGTTTTTGTCTGGAAAAACTGCTGTGTCATTACCATTGAATATCATTGAAGCTCTAATGTAAGTCTATGAGAGACATAAAGTGTTACAATGTATCTGTTTGTGCTGAGCTTCTCTACTCCACCCCTCCCACTAAAAGGTTCTAGTCTAGCTAAAACTGTATATAAGGAGAGCAGTCAGAGCCCCTAGTGTGCTGTAGTTAGGGACCAGTGTTTGGAAGGGAAGTCTCCTGCCAGCCTGCATGATTGACCAGAAGAAGATCCTGAGATGGGGATGCTGAGCCACAGACCATAGGTCACCAGCTCTGTGACCAAGAAATTAATGGGACAGTTAGATCAGGCCTTTCCTCAGCATCAAACCATTCTTCTGCCAGGGAGGAGAATGGAGAAGCCAGCCCTATGCCTCACCTATTTTGTTTTGCACCTGAATTCCTCCAGTAAAGAAGCACTCTGGTTAAATGCAGACCCTGACTCTCTGGACTTATTTCCCATTGGGGTGCACAATGCCTTACCACCCCTTCTGGAGAGAAGCAACACGTGGTGACACCTCGACTGTGTCTGGGGGAACCAGCGCAGCGTTAGGGCCACACCAAACCCAGCCACTGCACCATGACAACAACATTGCAATGTTTAGTTAGAATTAAATTTTTTTCAGTTTTTGTTCCCCTCCTTTAATG
This sequence comes from Bufo gargarizans, assembly GCF_014858855.1. Classification (NCBI taxonomy): domain Eukaryota; kingdom Metazoa; phylum Chordata; class Amphibia; order Anura; family Bufonidae; genus Bufo; species Bufo gargarizans. The sequence goes on along the minus strand of NC_058083.1, from coordinate 397,921,646 downwards.
AGAAAGCATTACAGAAAAATATAATGTATAAAACAATGTGACATCATCTGTAATAAATATCCAGGGCTTAAAATAAATGCAATGTATTTTTAAGCGTGGTGAAGCAATTGTGTTATGCAGGTCAATCTCAATGTAATTATTGCTGAACTGCACCAACTAACATTAGATTTAGAATATTTCCAAATCACATAATATACTATATGATATACTTGAGTAACATATGCTAAATATTTTCTCTAAGACTTTTCAAAATCCCACTGAAATTAGATTTTCGATTTCTCAGCTAAACTATTTCCTGGGGTGTGGTCCCTGTACTTAAATGTTAAAGGCTGTTAGGAAGTGGGATTAATGTTGCCTGCCAAAAATTACTTAATATCACAACAGAGAAGCAATATCAATCTCCATCACTTAAACAAATGGTTTCAAAGCAGAAAGTAAAATAGTATGTAACCATTTAGCTAAAATTAAAATGATAAAAAACAATTAACAAACAGTACAAATGCAATGCTAATGGTTTATTACTTTTATTTATTTATTTAATTTAAAATAGCATTATTATATTACTTTGCAACACATTCTGATAAAAGAGACATCTCAATATGCACACACAAATGTTATTGTGGTTGTCTCACCTCAGACATTGGGAGCATTTCGACATCTGGGACCAGCACCTATCCTTAGAACGGAGCCTGCAAAGTGTAGGAGGGCACAGCACGCATGTACCACTGCCCTCTATTCATTCCTATGGGGTCGACGAAAATAGCTGAGCACTGGCTCCATCAGCCCCATATAAATGAATGGAGTAGTGGCCGAGCGTTCATAGTGCACTTCCAATTTATTTCAATGGGACTGCTGAAAATAGGAGAGCGCGCCGCAATTCGGCAAATTTTTCCTAAAATTTTATTTGTGGCCGAATCAATTCTACACAAACCAAAATTGTTCCAGTTGGCCTGAAAATAGGCATATGAATCCACTATTGGACTTGGGTGCCTAGGGCCCACCAGTAAAACATTTATTCTGGGGCCTACTGTACAGCTACATGCAAATATTGCTTAACTTCAACTTCTCATACCCCTGAAACTGTGCCAACACCAGTGGCGTGCCAAGGGTGTTTGGCACCTGGCGCGGGTCCTTTCTGTGGCACCCCCCCACAAAAAAAGTTGCATTGTCCTCATTGTACAAACTTCACAGTAGTTTTATCCAGATATGTGCCCCCTCACAGTCGATATGCCCACACTGTGCCGCCATACAGTATTTATGCCCTCACTGGACAACTTCCACAGTAGTTATACCCACATTGTGCCCCCTAAAAGTACTTATCCCCAGTGGCGTCGCCAGGGGGGGGCCAGAGGGGGCCACGGCCCCCCCTACATCAAGCTGTGCCCCCCCATGTGCCCCCCCAACTAAAATGCCCCAATTCATTTTGGCACTGCCGCACTACTAGTTGTCTGTGTGAGTTGTCACAGTGACATGTGCTGCTGCTGGCCTGCTGCGTTGTGCCTGCTGTCTGTGCACTGACTGTACCTGCCGGGTATCATATCGGACATGCATCTTATTCACTCACGGTCTCTCTTCTTCTGTGGTGACTCCACCCACCGCCGCTGCGCCGCGTCATTAGCCCCGCCCCCAGCCCCGCCCCCAGGCCCTGACGAGTTGAGTCAGACCTCAGACTCAGTGGCACTGCAGACAGCCTGGCTGGAGAGGAGAGGTGCTGTGCATAAATCAGATCAGCTTAGGCTCAGCTGCTGTGTCACTAATTAGATTAATTCATTAGGTGTCGCCGTCTGGGTCTGATTGGCAGCAGTGTGGGCGGCGCTCGTCTTCCTCCGGCGCGTGACGTCACCATGAGCAGCCCGCCCACTGCCTGTAGTCTAACCTGCTTGAGCCAGCCAGGCCCAGACTAGAGACAGAGAGGTGTGGATGGAGTCGGCGTGGATTGATATATCAAACAACAGACAGACTGGACTGAGACTGACTGACCAAAGAGACCAGACCTAGTGGTGAAGAGAACAGGTGAAGGTGTGTAGCAGGACACAGAGTCAGGTTAAGGCTACTTTCACACTAGCGTTCGTCGGTCCGCTCGTGAGCTCCGTTTGAAGGGGCTCACGAGCGGACCCGAACGCCTCCGTCCAGCGCTGATGCAGTCTGAATGGAGCGGATCCGCTCAGACTGCATCAGTCTGGCGGCGTTCAGCCTCCGCTCCGCTCGCCTCCGGACGGACAGGCGGACAGCTGAACGCTGCTTGCAGCGTTCGGGTGTCCACCTGGCCGTGCGGAGGCGAGCGGATCCGTTCAGACTTATAATGGAAGTCAATGGGGACGGATCCGCTTGAAGATGACACCAAATGGCTCAATCTTCAAGCGGATCCGTCCCCCATTGACTTTACATTGAAAGTCTGAACGGATCCGCTCAGGCTACTTTCACACTTAGAAATTTTTCTAAGTTATTAATGCAGACGGATCCGTACTGAACGGAGCCTCCGTCTGCATTAATATGATCGGATCCGTTCAGAACGGATCCGATCAAGCGCAAGTGTGAAAGTAGCCTAACTTAATAATAAGGTACAAATTACTAGTGACTTAGTGGACGTGGCACGTGGACTAAGTCTCTTTCTATATTTCTATTAGATTAGATCTGAGTCTGAGAGGAGAGCTGGATGGCGGCTGACCCTGATTCCCTGAATCTTCCTGATTTAAAAGTTAAAGGGGTTCTGCACTTTCATTTAACTGATGATCTGTTCTCTGGATAGATCATCAGCATCTGATCAGCAGGGGTCCGACCCCTGGGACCCCCGCCGATCAGCTGCTTGAGAAGGAGAAGGCTAGAGAAGGCACTGGCGCTCCAGTAGCACCGCAGCCTTCTCACTGTTTACCGGCCCAGTGATGTCACGAGTTACAACTAGTATTAACTAGCGTGGGCGCGGCTAAGCTCCATTCAAGTGAACAGAGCTTAGCCGCGCTCAGGCGAGTTGATACTAGTCGTGATGTCAGTCAGTGGGCCAGCGGTAAACAGTGAGAAGGCCGCGGCGGACCCCCACCGATCAGAAGCTGATGATCTATCCAGAGTATAGATCATCAGTTAAATGAACGTGCAGAACCCCTTTAAAGTTACTGTCAGTGCAGCCTGGATGATTACAGTGTTTACTACTTTACCGTTTAGAGAAATCATGTTCAAATGGGAGCGGTGGGAGGGTGGTCTGTGGATGTCATGAGTCATTACACTGTTATAGGGCGGAGGGATCTATGGATGATACTCTTAGGCCCCATGCACACGGCCATGTGCGGGCCGTGGAACCGCGGCCTGGATCCCTCCTGAGAGCAGGAGCGCACGGCGTCATAGATACAGCATACTTGTGTAACTGTATCGTTGTTATAGCTGCCCCCCCTACTTTTGTCCTGGCCCCCAGTGTGCCTCCCCAAAATTTGAAAGCTAGAGACGCCACTGCTTATCCCTTCATTGTGCACCCTTCACAGTAGTTATGCCCTCATTGTGCCCCCTTCATAGTAGTTATGCCCTCTCTGTGCCCCTTTCACAGTAGTAATGCTCTGTGCCCCTTTCACAGTAGTAATGCACTATCTGTGCCAAATTCACAGTTGTAAAGCCCTCTATCTGCCCCTTTTCCCGTTGTAATGCCCTCTGTGTCCCCTTCACAGTAATAATTCACATTGTGCCTCTCCGTAATAATAATGCCCATTGTGCCCCATTAATAGTAATAATGCCCTCTTAGCCCCTTTTTAGTAGTAATACCCTCTGTGTCCCTTTATAGTAGTAATGCCCTTTGTGCCCCTTCACAGTAATAATGCCCATTGTGTCCCCTCCATCGTAATAATGCCCATTGTGCCCCCTTAATAGTAGTGATTCCCTCTGTGTCCCTTTGTAGTAGTAATGCCCTCTGTGCCCCCTTCACAGTAATAATGCCCTGACACACACACACACCACAGTGGGTGCTTTTTTTTTTTTTTTTACTGAAGCAGCAGCAGGCTCAGCTCGGCTACACACACACTGTCTGTGACTCAAAACACTGGTGGTCACTTCAATTCATCAAAAGACACACAGCCATTTTCACGAGGAATAGAGAGGAGCACTTGATCGAACGAGCGGCTTCAAAGATGGAAAGTTTTACTGGCGGCAAGCCTACAAGTGAGTGAGATAGGTGTGCGCACAGTCCCTGACTCAGAGCAAGCACGCTACTTCATAGGCTGATACCCATGCTGCGGCGCTGCCCACGTGACCTCTCCACCTCTGTCTCTGTCACTGCTGGCAGCGCTCATCCCAAATGAGCCATTCAGTAAATAATTCACTGAATGGTAATGGCTGGCCGAGATGTGCTCTAACTCACAGTTCGGCACTGCACCCCCTGTATAGCTGTATATAGCTGACACCAGGGCGGACCCCCCTTAGTACACCACTAGCCAACACAATTATTTTTCATTAGTAGCCTGCGGCCTAGTCTATGACTGTTCTGTCCTGGAAACCCTGTCAGTATTCTCTGTAGCCGAGCCCAAGCCTGTATGACACTCTGAAGTCTGCTAAGATTTTGAATATTAATATCTTTTCATTCTCTTTTTTTTACATTTTAGATCCTTCCCCCCTCCTTCACCCTTGCCTTTAAACTCTTTAACACCATGACAGCAATAGCAAATAATAATGAGCGAAACTGACATAGATAACTATGGTTAGATGCATGGTTGATGTTTAAAAACACACTGCACTGTCACATTTGTTATGCATTTTAATATTTGAAACCCAAAAATCAGCCCTTATTGCAGGCAGAAGTTGTTTAAAAAACAGTGGCTTGTTGTCTCTGTAGCAACCCAGGAAATGGCAGCGGAGGATGGTAGTGGTGTTTTTGGCCGTAAGTGGGGTAGTAGTACTCATAGTTCACAATAGTAGTCCTCCCTCTGGAGCTTCTTACTGCCATTTGAATGGATAGCACACCCTTTATTCCCTTGGGGCATACCCTGGCATTGGGGCTCCTGCCTGGTAGTAGTTGGGGTGCCCTTGATGCAGGTTGGGCAGAGTATGGAGACATTGATCACACCTATGGGTTGCAATAATTAGCTCTTTACTGAGTGGAAAATGAGAGTTGGAGTACAAGTACACATCCAAAATCGCAAGCGAATAAACACCCGGTATAGTTGCTGTCCTAGACTAATCAAGTATAAACCCAAAACTAAACTCAGAACAGCATGGTATTATAGAAAAGTCTTTTATTGGACATACACTTGTATAAAACATAGAAATACGTATACATAAGCAGCATTACATCACACAGGATGATCTCCAACGGTCTGTTCCATTATAATAAATATAATTTTGCAATAAAGAATCCCTGGCTGTGCAATACAACAATCAATCACAGTCTTCAGTCAGCATATATAAAGTGCATAGTGCCTCAACTTAAAACATGACATAGGGAAAGAACATGCAATACAGATAAATACAGACCAAGTAGTCCTGGATCCCAACACGTGTTTCGCGGTCGCTTTCTCAAGGGATACTGGTGGTGTGTCTAAACTGGTCATATATAGTCTCCAAATTAGGTTAATTATACTCTGCTGGGCCGCATATTTAGTAGCTAAGGATGAAAACCGGAATGCATCGCATCACTTCCGGTTTCGACTCTGTCCGGACATCTATTCCTTTCCTCATGTTTAAAACCTTAGATAGATGGAACCAGATAGACTCATTAAGTATGTGGATTAAAAGCTGGAAGGGGGTCATACTTATCCCTAACAATGTGTAGGCAGACCTCTGCGGCAGAGTGGAACGCATCACACTTCCGGTTTTCGTCCTTAGCTACTAAATATGCGGCCCAGCAGAAAAAAATAACTGCGCCCAGACACTAATAGTATAAAGATAATGTCCCCCAAAAATTATTGTGCTAAGCTGATAACGTGGCAGGGTGCCCTCCAAAGTAACAGGGCTCCCCAAAATAGAAATAATTCTCTGCCAGAGTACACTTAGTAGTAATAATGCCCCTATAGTGCCCATACTAGTAATCATGTTCCTCATAGCCCCCCAGTATTAGCAAAGCTCCGCATAATACCTCCTAGTACTAATAATTCTCCCTACAATATGACAGTACATGAAATACCTCTGCTTAGTGCCTGGTGTTAAGCTAATGTCCCCATAATGTATGCCAGTTTAAAATACCCCTATATAGTGCCCCAGTAAATGCCCTCATAGTGCTCCTCTCCCCCCTCCCCATAGTGTCCCCCATAATATGCCAGTAAAAAATGCCCCTTCTAAGTGCCACCATATGCCCCAATAGTGCCCTTCTCCCCCATAGTACCTACCATAATGTGCCAGTAAAACAATGCCCCCTTAGTGCCACCAGATGCCATAATGCCCCCATAATGTGCCAATAAGAATAAAGGCTCCTTTAGAGCCCCCACTTCCCCTTAGTGCCCCCAAATAATGCCCCTATAGTGCCACCAGATGCCCCATAGTGCCATTCTCCCCTATAGTGCCGCCCCATAATGTGCCAGTAAAAAATGTCGCTTCAAAGTGCCACCATATGCCCCAATAGTGCTCCACTCCACCATAGTGCTGCCCTCCCCTATAGTGCCTCCCATAATGTGCCAGTAAAGAATGCCCCCTTATTGCCACCAGATGCCATAATGCCCCCATGTGCCAATAAGAAAAAAAGGCCCCTTTAGAACCCCACTTCCCCATAGTGCCCCCAAATAATGCCCCTATAGTGCCACCAGATACCCCATAGTGCCATTCTCCCCTATAGTGCCCCCCATAATGTGTAAAAAAAAGCCCCTTTAGAGCCCCCATAGTGCTCCTCTCCCCCATGGTGCCCCCAAATAATGCCCCTATAGTGCCATCAGATGCCCCCTAGTGCCGTTCTCCCCTATAGTGCCCCCATAATGTGTAAAAAAAAAAGCCCCTTTAGAGCCCCCATAGTGCTCCTCCCATGGTGCCCCCCCATAATGTGCCAGTAAGAAGTGCCACCCAAAAAAAAGTACCACCAGATGTTTCATAGTGCCGTTCTCCCCTTTAGTGCCCCATAGTGCCGTTCTCCCCTTTAGTGCCCCCATAGTGCCGTTCTCCCCTTTAGTGCCCCCGTAGTGCCGTTCTCCCCTTTAGTGCCCCTATAGTGCCGTTCTCCCCTTTAGTGCCCCCATAGTGCCGTTCTCCCCTTTAGTGCCCTTTTAGTGCCAGCTCCCCCCCTCCAAAAAAAACCCCAAAAAATACTCTGATACTTACCTCCATCAGCAGCGATGCGATGCAGGCCTCTTCCGGCCCGTGTCCCTGCAGTGTGCTGCCCGGCTCAGGCGGCGCGATGATGACATCATCGCGCCGCCAGAGCCGGCCTCTGATAGGCTGCAGGCATTAGTGCCTGCGGCCTATCAGAAGAACAGGGGAGGGACACACCTCTCCCTCCCCTGCCGCAGCACAGGCATCTGTATCGCTGTCCTAAGGACAGCGATACAGATGCATTAGATATGGAGATGATCGCTTCCACGATGGAAGCGCTCATCTCCTACGCACCCCCCCCAACCGCCGCAAATGCCCGCAATTACATCCAGGGTGGTGATCGGCGGTGCGGCCCTGAAGGATAAAAAAAAATAAAAAATTGGGCTGGTTGTTCTGGGGGGGGGGGGGGGGGGGGAAGGGGGGGACCCCTGTAAGTGCACCACTGGATGGTGCACAGTTTTCATTGTATTAGGTGCAACTACATTGTGTTGTATGACTTAGTTTTGAAAAATACACCAGAGGGCTGCCTGGTGTAGGATGCCAAATTTTTGCGACATATCCAAGCAACACATATAACAAATATGCCATAATCTAGGTCTAATCTCACTTTTCAGCCTTAAATATAGGCCTCTTTGAAAGGTGACATGGCTCCTAAATGTCACAGAAATGTACCAGAAAACACTGAAATCAGTATGTTGCTCTACATTTTTACACCAAATTCCAGACATATCTGGTTTGATAAATGTCACCCTATATGCCTACCAGAGCAGTAGGGTCCCTTGCCATAAACAGTCTGTATGTTGCTGGGGTTATCTTGCATGGCCTTGCAGGTTATAGACCTTTACAAGATGTCTTTTTTGTTAAATAGATGTCTCACAGAAAGCAGTTCTCTGGTGTTTGAGACCTTGTCTGCAGAGATTCTATCACACATCTGTCTTGTAGCTCTCTTCAGTCTAGACACCTAAATAACTAAAAAGGGTGTCAACTTGACAACCTGGATGCTAAACAAAGGTTGACCAAATAGTTGCCTGTACACCTGCCATGGGACTTATATAATATAGGAAAAACATGTTTAACCACAAAACACAACATTGCACTAAGTAACAGTAGGTTAATTGCTGTAGCAATAGTTAAACATTGTCACTGCCCCTCTGGGGTACTGTAGGGACAAGTGTCCTAAAAGTATTGCTTAATGGGGCAAATGCATGCCCTTTTTATACATTTATTAATTGTCAAAAAAATTGTGTCTTGTTCTGAACAAGCCTGGAAACATGTTCCCTGTTATTGGGGAGCAGAAGCAGTACAGTGTGAATATGGAATGGGTAAGGTGTGTATTGATAATAGTGGCAGTAATAGTAGCAACAGCAGATGCAGGACAGCATGGAACAGACAAGATGTGTGTGTGTGTGCATGTGTTGGGGTAGTAGAATAGTAGTAGAAGTGGCAGCTATATAGGGGTACTGGGTGTTGGCAGTAGGGATAATGTACGTGGCAATAGGATTAGCAGCGGGGAGTAGCAGACATGTCAGTGGCTTCAACAGCAGCAGTCATATGTTACTGAATTTGATGGTAGGCAGACAGACAATGGCAGTGGATTGACGGAGCCAGCAATAAAAAGCATCTGTCAGCAATGACAGATCTATTCATTGGCATTAGCTTGAAGTGTGTGAAAATCCTCACAGATCAATACCCCATTCACTTGAATGGGGCTGAGCAGCAACTAGGCCATGTGGCCAATAAATATGTCATCACTGGCACTAGTGAAAGCTGTGAGAAGGCCGTGGCGCTACTGTGAGCGCTGCTGCCTTTTCAAGCAGCTGATGCTGGTGCTGGTAGCATCAGAGATGGCTGGAGTAGAGTGACTCAGAGAGTGGACACCTGGTCAGACACACGGGTAGAAGGCGTTTGCTCACCGATAGTTGCAGCAAGCTGACTACACAGTGTATCCTGGTAGTATAGCAATTTGGCCTCCCTTCCAGTAAAAGGAAAACATTTCCCTATTTTCCTTTGATTGCGAGAATCTAAAACCATGGAGTTGGTTGTCTTAAGGGAGTCTGTCTGATATATTAAACTGTTATCACTGTCCTGTAGGTGACACAAGCAGTTAACAGATTATACCTTTCTTTTTTATTTCTCCTCAGGACAGCAATACAGTTGAGCACTGTATTTGGGGCAGAAATATTTAATGCTGGACTGTAGTCTGCTGGGGCAGTATTTTGTGCTGCATTACAGAATTGTTGTCTTACATATGTTGGCCTTCTTGTCTGTCAATTTGCACCCACCCACAACATAGGGCCACATTTAGGATTTTTTTCCAGGGTCACTTTAAGTTCCCAGCCTGCCCCTGGTGGGACCTCATCCAGAAGAAAGGTTGCCCAGATGTATCCTGAATATCTATCCCTATACAAGTAAAATGAAAGTGATATAAAAAAAGGAGTACAGAGTATCCTCAAAACTGCCTCCTGCTTGCTACTTTTATAGACCTAACACATTAATCAGTGTATACTACATTTATATTGGCATTATATTACATAAATGATTTGTTTGTACTCGTCAGTGAAGTATTTTTGCTTTATAAATTGATCTACATGGTGGTCTTACAAAACATCCAGCTGCCTGCAATGAACTATATAGTGTTTCGAATGGACAGAATGGTATATGTGGCTCTAAATATTTTCAGCATAAAGAACGAATCCAACAGACTAAGCTGCAGCTGAGACCTAAAAATCGTGCTGATTCTACATTTATAATTCTTTTAATGAGCAACCTTCAAAGGGGATTTCATTGACAAAACCCATGGTCATCTGGCAGTTCACAGTTGATTATTATTTTTTTCTGCCAAAAGTAATACAATATTGTTACAGCATAGTAAACATTATTAGAATGCCAACATTAACTTTTCGCTTGTCAATCTCTGCGTGCTACAGTATGTCCTTTAGCGTAGCAAACCTTCACAGTTTGCTGTTCAACAGCAAGAATCTTTGGCTGCAATAAAATTTCAATTTACTGCACTTCTAATCATAATGGTGTGTATACGGAAATGTTTGCTATGGTCCCATTTGATCCATTATAATAAAAAGAATAAATCAAATTATCATATCAGGCGTTGGCGCTTGATTATGAAAGTGGTGGGGAGAGAAAGTTCAGATGCTGAAATCCTTCCTCTGAGTTCATGCAAATAGTCATCCTCCAGCAGTAGCAAGAACTTCAGAAATGCAATTTAGAGGATATAACCTAAAATTCAGTTTGGGGAGATGTATTAATGCAATTAAAAATGTTTTAACAGACACCCCACCTGTATGTGCTAAGGCAGAGAGCTGCCTCTGAACAACAACACCTACTTTAGAGGACCAAGACAGACATTTATTTTAATGGCTGGAATTGTACATTTTCTTTGCTGCAGGAAATGAATGAACAGATGCATTCTCACATGGTAATAAAATCTTGACAATCCACTGATTAACCACTTCAGCCCCGCTAGGTGAAACCCCCTTCATGACCAGGCCACTTTTTACACTTCGGCACTACACTCCTTTCACCGTTTATCGCTCGGTCATGCAACTTACCACCCAAATGAATTTTACCTCCTTTTCTTCTCACTAATAGAGCTTTCATTTGGTGGTATTTTATCGCTGCTGACATTTTTACTTTTTTTGTTATTAATCAAAATGTAACGATTTTTTTGCAAAAAAATGACATTTTTCACTTTCAGCTGTGAAATTTTGCAAAAAAAACGACATCCATATATAAATTTTTCGCTAAATTTATAGTTCTACATGTCTTTGATAAAAAAAAAATGTTTGGGCAAAAAAAAAATGGTTTGGGTAAAAGTTATAGCATTTACAAACTATGGTACAAAAATGTGAATTTCCGCTTTTTGAAACGGCTCTGATTTTCTGAGCACCTGTCATGTTTCCTGAGGTTCTACAATGCCCAGACAGTAGAAAACCCCCACAAATGACCCCATTTCGGAAAGTAGACACCCTAAGGTATTCGCTGATGGGCATAGTGAGTTCATAGAACTTTTTATTTTTTGTCACAAGTTAGCGGAAAATGATGATGATTTTTATATATTTTTTTTTTTCTTACAAAGTCTCATATTGCACTAACTTGCGACAAAAAATAAAAAATTCTAGGAACTCACCATGCCCCTCACAGAATACCTTGGAGTGTCTTCTTTCCAAAATGGGGTCACTTGTGGGGTAGTTATACTGCCCTGGCAATTTAGGGGCCCAAATGTGTGAGAAGAACTTTGCAATCAAAATGTGTAAGAAATGACCGGTGAAATCCGAAAGGTGCACTTTGGAATATGCGCCCCTTTGCCCACCTTGGCAGCAAAAAAGTGTCACACATGTGGTATCGCCGTACTCAGGAGAAGTTGGGGAATGTGTTTTGGGGTGTCATTTTACATATAACCATGCTGGGTGAGAGAAATATCTTGGCAAACGACAACTTTTCCCATTTTTTTATACAAAGTTGGCATTTGACCAAGATATTTTTCTCACCCAGCATGGGTATATGTAAAATGACACCCCAAAACACATTCCCCAACTTCTCCTGAGTACGGCGATACCAGATGTGTCACACTTTTTTGCTGCCAAGGTGGGCAAAGGGGCACATATTCCAAAGTGCACCTTTCGGGTTTCGCCGGTCATTTTTTACACATTTTGATTGCAAGGTACTTCTCACACATTTGGGCCCCTAAATTGCCAGGGCAGTATAACTACGCCACAAGTGACCCCATTTTGGAAAGAAGACACCCCAAGGTATTCCGTGAGGGGCACTGCGAGTTCCTAGAATTTTTTATTTTTTGTCACAAGTTAGCGGAAAATGATGATTTTTTTTTTTCTCTTTTTTCCTTACAAAGTCTCATATTCCACTAACTTGCGACAAAAAATAAAAAATTCTAGGAACTCGCCATGCCCCTCACGGAATACCTTGGGGTGTCTTCTTTCCAAAATGGGGTCACTTGTGGCGTAGTTATACTGCCCTGGCAATTTAGGGGCCCATATGTGTGAGAAGTACTTTGCAATCAAAATCTGTAAAAAATGACCGGTGAAATCCGAAAGGTGCACTTTGGAATATGCGCCCCTTTGCCCACCTTGGCATCAAAAAAGAGTCACACATCTGGTATCGCCGTACTCAGGAGAAGTTGGGGAATGTGTTTTGGGGTGTCATTTTACATATACCCATGCTGGGTGAGAGAAATATCTTGGCAAACGACAACTTTTCCAATTTTTTTATACAAAGTTGGCATTTGACCAAGATATTTTTCTCACCCAGCATGGGTATATGTAAAATGACACCCCAAAACACATTCCCCAACTTCTCCTGAGTACGGCGATACCAGATGTGTCACACTTTTTTGCTGCCAAGGTGGGCAAAGGGGCACATATTCCAAAGTGCACCTTTCGGGTTTCGCCGGTCATTTTTTACACATTTTGATTGCAAGGTACTTCTCACACATTTGGGCCCCTAAATTGCCAGGGCAGTATAACTACGCCACAAGTGACCCCATTTTGGAAAGAAGACACCCCAAGGTATTCCGTGAGGGGCACTGCGAGTTCCTAGAATTTTTTATTTTTTGTCACAAGTTAGCGGAAAATGATGATTTTTTTTTTTTCTCTTTTTTCCTTACAAAGTCTCATATTCCACTAACTTGCGACAAAAAATAAAAAATTCTAGGAACTCGCCATGCCCCTCACGGAATACCTTGGGGTGTCTTCTTTCCAAAATGGGGTCACTTGTGGCGTAGTTATACTGCCCTGGCAATTTAGGGGCCCATATGTGTGAGAAGTACTTTGCAATCAAAATCTGTAAAAAATGACCGGTGAAATCCGAAAGGTGCACTTTGGAATATGCGCCCCTTTGCCCACCTTGGCATCAAAAAAGAGTCACACATCTGGTATCGCCGTACTCAGGAGAAGTTGGGGAATGTGTTTTGGGGTGTCATTTTACATATACCCATGCTGGGTGAGAGAAATATCTTGGCAAACGACAACTTTTCCCATTTTTTTATACAAAGTTGGCATTTGACCAAGATATTTTTCTCACCCAGCATGGAGGGGAAAGGCGTCTGCTCCGCCCTACATCCATACCCACTTAGCTCGTATGCCCTGGCAAACCAGATTTCTCCATTCGCATCAATCGATGTGGATGAATAAATCATTGCCGGGATTTTTTTTAAAATATATATATATATACAAAGTGTTTGCCAAAGCATAGGAACGCCGCCTCCTCCTCAGCTCGTATGCCTCGGCAAACGTATCTGTCACTGCAGAGGAGAAAATCCCGTCTTGCAGCGCCGCATACACCGACTTGCGTGTAATCTGACAGCAGCGCAATGCTTCTGTCAGAATGCACATCGGTGCTGCAGCTAGTAGATCGGTTGGTCCACCTGGAAGGTAAAAAAAGAAAAAAAAGAAAAAACCAGGCCACAACGCAATAATTTTATTAACTTTGGAACAGAACATGTAACTTTAACTTTTGGAACTAAACATTAACCTGTTTGCTTACCTGTTTTTTTTTTGTTTTTTTACCTTTATAGAACAAACCTCTCCTTCCCCATGGGTCAATGTGCAAAGCGCAAATCGCCCAAAGATGTGGCGAAGTGCGTTATGCACTTTGTCCCATGTGAAAGGAGACGTTTGCAGCAGCAGTGAGTGAATGGGCCCTAATAGCCCTGTGTGCCTGTCCTGGCGAGATGATCCCTATGCTAATAGTGTACCTGTGAGTGGTACTTCCGGAAACACTCTCCAAAGCATAGGGCAGGGTGGTCCGGACAGTCAGGACAGAAATAGCGGGTGTCACGCCTTATTCCACTCCTGCTACAGACACGACATCTTTTTCAGGGTGACTGTTGGGTTGAGGTACCAGGAACGACATTGGGGAAATGTCGCTCGTGTAGACGGCTAACTACACTGGTGGTTGGGGCCACGGAACCTCCTGGATACAGGAGGTTCTCGATGATCTCTTCCTGAAATTTGAGGAAGGATCCAGTTCTCCCAGCCTTACTGTAGAGAACAAAACTATTGTACAGAGCCAATTGAATTAAATATACAGACACCTTCTTATACCAGCGTCTGGTGCGTCGGGAAACTAAATACGGAGACAACATCTGGTCATTGAAGTCGACCCCTCCCATGTGGAGGTTATAGTCGTGGACTGAGAGGGGCTTTTCAATGACACGGGTTGCTCGCTCAATTTGTATTGTCGTGTCTGCGTGAATGGAGGAGAGCATGTAAACGTCACGCTTGTCTCTCCATTTCACCGCGAGCAGTTCTTCGTTACACAGTGCGGCCCTCTGCCCCCTTGCAAGACGGGTGGTAACGAGCCGTTGGGGGAAGCCCGCGCGACTAGTTCGCGCGGTACCACAGGCGCCAATCCGTTCTAGAAACAAATGCCTAAAGAGGGCCACACTTGTGTAAAAATTGTCCACATAAAGATGGTACCCCTTGCCGAATAAGGGTGACACCAAGTCCCAAACTGTCTTCCCACTGCTCCCCAGGTAGTCAGGGCAACCGACCGGCTCCAGGGTCTGATCTTTTCCCTCATAGACCCGAAATTTGTGGGTATAGCCTGTGGCCCTTTCACAGAGCTTATACAATTTGACCCCATACCGGGCGCGCTTGCTTGGGATGTATTGTTTGAAGCCAAGGCGCCCGGTAAAATGTATCAGGGACTCGTCTATGCAGATGTTTTGCTCTGGGGTATAAATATCTGCAAATTTCTGGTTGAAATGGTCTATGAGGGGCCGAATTTTGTGGAGCCGGTCAAAAGCAGGGTGGCCCCTGGGACGGGAGGCGGTGTTGTCACTAAAGTGCAGGAACCGCAGGATGGCCTCAAAACGTGCCCTGGACATGGCAGCAGAGAACATGGGCATGTGATGAATCGGGTTCGTGGACCAATATGACCGCAATTCATGCTTTTTTGTCAGGCCCATGTTGAGGAGGAGGCCCAGAAAAGTTTTAAGTTCGGAAACTTGGACTGGTTTCCACCGGAAAGGCTGGGCATAAAAGCTTCCCGGGTTAGCGGTGATAAATTGTGTGGCATACCTGTTTGTTTCGGCCACAACTATGTCTAAAATCTCCGCAGTCAAGAACAGCTCAAAAAATCCCAGGGCCGAACCGATCTGAGCCGTCTCAACCCGAACTCCAGACTGGGCAGTGAAAGGGAAAACTACAGGTGCGGCTGAAGTTGGGGACTGCCAATCAGGGTTTGCCAGCACCTCTGGGATTCTAGGGGCTCTACGGCCACGTCTTTGCGGTGGCTGCGACGGGGTCACTACTGCACGTGCCACCGTACCAGCTTCAACTGCCCTTCTGGTGCTCGCTACTTCACCAGGTTGTACGGCAGTGCTGGTACTAGGTCCAGGAAGGGCTGGGCTGCTGGTGTATGCCTCACCACGTAATCCGACAGCACCAGCCCCACTCTGCTGCTCTTGAAGCGGATCCTGCGCAACCTGCGGTCTAGCGACACGGGGCCGGGTACGCCTGGTGGTATCAGGGACCTCAGCCTCCTCGTCCGAACTTTGGGTCAGAGAGCCACTGCTTTCTACAGGTTCGTATTCTGACCCGCTGGATTCATCAGATGAGGGTTCCCACTCCTCATCCGACTGGGTCAGAAGCCTGTAGGCCTCTTCAGAGGAATACCCCCTGTTTGACATGTGGGCAACTAAATTTAGGGGTATTCCCTGAGACTACCCAAGAAAAAAAAAGCAAGCCTGTCTTACAAAGGGGAGGCTAGCGAAGTACCGGAGGCCGCTGCGGTTGATAAAAAATATCAAAACTGATTTTTTTATCGCCGCAGTGCGTGTAAAGTGAATGTGCAGTGATCAAAAAAAATTTTTTTTTTTGTCACTGCGGTGGGGCGGGTGTGGGCGAACGCACGTGTGGGCGACCGATCAGGCCTGATCGGGCAAACACTGCGTTTTGGGTGGAGGGCGAACTAAAGTGACACTAGTACTATTATAGATCTGACCGTGATCAGTTTTGATCACTTCCAGATACTATAAAAGTACAAATGCTGATTAGCGATACGCTAATCAGCGAATAACGGACTGCGGTGCGGTGGGCTGGGCGCTAACTGATCGCTAACTACCTAACCAAGGGACCTAAACTATACCTAAAACCTAACGGTCAATAACAGTGAAAAAAAAAAGTGACAGTTTGCACTGATCACTTTTTTCTTTTCACTTGTGATTGACAGGGGTGATCAAAGAGGTGATCAAAGGGTTAATTGGGGTTCAGGGGGGTGATCAGGGGCTATAGTGTAGTGTTTGGTGTACTCACTGTGAAGCCTGCTCCTCTGCTGGATCCAACCGACGAAAAGAACCAGCAGAGGAGCAGGCAGCCATATAACAGATCATATTTACAAATATGATCTGCTATCTGGCAATTTGATTGGATTTTTTAAAAATCAGCAACCTGCCAGCCACGATCATTGGCTGGCAGGTTGCTGACGAAATACCTCTCGATGAAATGCCGGCGCGAACTGCGCACGCGCGGGCGCATACTCGCGTCATCTCGCGTCTCGCGAGATGACGCGTATATGCGTGACTGTGCGCAGCCCTGCCACCTCCGGAACGCACATGTGCGTTAGGCGGTCCGGAGGTGGTTAATGAACTACAGTGCCTTATTTATGTCCACTTTGGATAATCCTTTTTGTATAAAATGTTCCCTTAGTGATCAACCGTCCTATGTGGAGATAATGCTACATTCACACAAAAGTATCTTGTTTCCGTGTCCATTCCGTTTTTAATTTTTTTTTGCAGATTGGCTGAGGGACCTTTCATTTCAATGGGTCCTCAAAAAATGCAGACAGCACACGGTGGGCGGTCCACATCCGTATGTCCATTCCATATCCCCACAAAAAAATATAGAGCATATTCTTGTTAGTTTTGCGGGTAAGGATAGGCATTGTTACAATGGATCTGCAAAAAAAAACTAATGCAACATGGATGTTGGGGAGCACTGCGGCACAGTATTGTGGGTGGTAGGATGATTTGTCCAGAAGATTGGAGGATGATGGAAAAGTTGTAAACTAATAATTTTTTTGTCAAACTGCAGATATGAGAAATGGCTGAAAAATGGTAGTCTGGTCTGAAGGTCTGAAAGGAGAAGATGAGGAAAGAGAACATCTACATCAAAGGAGACACCACTGGATGTAAGAGGTATGTGGCACTGTATTAGCCTGTATGTTCTGTAGTGATATACATAATGTTAGGACAGAAGGGGTTAGGTTGAGAATTTGGTATGGGTGGGGGGTGGTGCGCTTTTTCAATTTACTCCTCAGGCAGCAGAAAGGCTAGGTGCACCCCTGACTACCTTACCTTAGTTTATAAAATGTGTGAAGGTTCTGCTGAATCTGTGTGATTAGAAAATAATTACTTGTCATGTCTATTTATACCAAGGGATGATTGACAAGCTAATTACTAGTGGCTATCAATTTTTTAACACATTAAAAGACAATGATAATTGCGTAGTAATTGTATTTCAGATTGAAATATATTGCATTTGTTATAGGAACTGAGCATACCAATTTCTGGAAGTTCATTGTTGTTGCAATGTCTATAAAATGTTGATTTTGTATGTATTGTAAGTATTGTTGGGCGAGCATGCTGGGCACAACACCGGTTTGGCTCGAGTATCGCTAAGCTCAGCACATATTGGTGTTTGGCTGAATATCGCATGTGCTCGAGCGCGATGCTCGAGTCAGTGTATTTAAATCTAATATAGCCTCTATTTCTGAAAAGTTTCTGGCGGGATTCGAAGCAAAATATGAGACTTCTGCTGTATAGTATTCCTATACATCAGAAGCCTCATATTTTTTTTTTTTTTATAACTGGCCATGCATCTCTATTGTGTAGTGGTTAAGGTTCTTGGCTGTAGAAGGTTGTGAGTACAAATCCCATCACAAACATTTCAGAAATAGAGGCTATATTTGGCTAAAACATCAGTAGTAGTTTCCCACATATTATGCATTAATATATATATATATATATATATATATATATATCAGAAGTATGATTTTATATATATATATATATATATATATATATACATATATATATATATATATATATATATATATATATATATATATTCCAGAAGAACGGGCAGCACTCCAATATAAATAAAATGAAAATGAAACCTTTTATTCACCCATGTGGAACAAGCGATGTTTCGGCTCTGCAATAGAGCCTTTCTCAAGCAAATTATCAGGACAAAGTGCTCAGTACATATAGCAAACTCAATCATGTGAAAAGTGCAACAAAGCCATGATCAATAAACCAATTAATGGTACAAAGTGACATACAATGAGTTAAAACAGTGTTACAAAAGATACTAGTGCAAAGATTATTACAATATATGATCCAATAAATATTTCCTATATAAAAAAAAATCAGTATTACATTTATAGATCAAATATAGCAAAATTGATAATCAAAGTGCATAAGGTCCATGTGCGTGCTAATAAAGTGACATGTGCAGCCACTTGCATACAATAAGATGACATGTGCATATTATATGATGTATCAAACAGGGGGAGGAGAGAGAGAGGACATAGGAAAATAGCAGAGTCCACTGACCAGATGAATGGCGGCGTTAGCTTGTCCAGCGCCTGCTTCAGCGTGTCAACAAGAGAAGTGCGCATGCCTGGATAGCGTTTCTAGCTTATGTTACATCATCACGTAAGGACGGGATTTCGGGCATAGCCACAGCCATGTTAATTAAGGGAAATGCACCGCAATTCACCTGGCACATGCATACACATACACCATAGTTACAGATCGCAACTGACCTACCAGATGTATCCAAGGGGCAGAACTCTCAAAAGAGAGCAACCTGCCATTTTGGGCAAGTGATATTGCGGACCCGGGTGAGGGAAACGCATCCTACATAGAACGCTGCACCCCCCCCCCCCCCCTCCCTCAGTAGAGGCAGATCAGGCAGGCTTCCACATGTTAATGGGGGACCATGTCCGATCTGCCCCTAAATCCTATAATCCACTACCGCCCAGGAGGGTTCTCCTCCATAAAGGACACCATATGAAAGGCCAAAACCATTAATTAAGAGTAAAAATGAATAATACAATAATCGATAAGATCTGGCATAAGAATGATGTATCTGTTTTATAAACCAAGCTGCAGACATTTGGTCAGTCCCTGTCGACTCATCCCCTCCCTCTTTGGTACACCATCTAAAACAGTGAAAAAATATTTTTTGTGACATTAAAAAGAGCCCCATGGAGTGAACCGAAACGTCGCACATTATTGGTGAATAAAGCACATGGAAGTGCCACGGTACTCATATTTTTAATGGATGTTAAGGCGGTAGGACCACTTGTTTTATATATATATATATATATATATATATAAAGATATAATAATAATAATTATACCACCCAACAAAAAACTTTTCGTCTGCTACTGGGCAAAAACCATTTGTCCTATACTAAATCAAGTGTTTGGATCACAAATCCGAAGTCAGAATTGTTGTAACACGTCACAAAATTTTGCTATGCATAAGCATGACTAAATGAATTAAGCACTTGGAAAGCATTGAATAAGAGAGTTTTAATCCAATAATTACCTGATCTACATCAAAGTTTGCGTAGTAAACAGTGTATGAAAATGTAATGAAATAACAAAATTTAAAAAAATCTATTTTTTCAGTTTAAAAGTCTTACTTGAGCAAGGCCCAGTACTGTTAAAAGTGCTTTAGACATCTGCTTTTGCGTTTGTGAATGGTCATATTTTCCTTTTGCAATAACCAGCAGTAGTCCCCCATCATGTTGCCTTGATTCCTGTTCTCCATTGTAGAAATACCTTTATGGAACCGCTCTCAATGTTCGTCACTTACGTGTCCCAAATTGGGTGGGAAAAAGTTAAGATGGAAATTTAAGAAATGCATTTTCAATGACATTCGGCAGCCAAGTTGTTAATATGCTGTAAGCATATTGTCTACTAATTCAACATAGTTCGCAGCTCATCTGTTCCCAAGGAAGTTCTGCACTACTAGCACAAATGCATCCCAAGCTGCAAGTTCCAGAGGGTTGAGTTTTGTTCTGAATGTGTCATCATGCATTAGTTTGTTGATTTCAAGTGCAATTACAAAATTTTTCATTAAACCAAGTTTAACGTGAAGTGGATCGACCAGTGATTTGTGTTGTACATTGTACTGACCAACTGTGTGCTTGACTCTGTGAGGCCACTGTCTCATTTTGTAATGATTGTTGTCATCACGACTGTTCCATAGGCACAAGAAACTCATATGCTTTGTGTACCCTAACTGTAGGCCGAGCAGCAGTTCTACCTCTTTCAGGTCAACACAAATTTTCTATTTATCTTCTGAGTATTTGATCATTTTCAAAATTAACTCCATAAAAGCATGGGTCTCTTTCATTCCAATCGCATAAGCCAATTGAACAGGTTTTTCATTACCATTGTGCAACAAGACAGCTTTCAAACTTGTTTTGCTAGAGTCTATGAATAGCCTCTATTCATAGAGAACATGTGTACCAGCTAACTCCATCATAAGACCATTTACATCAGTACAGAAACAGACATAGCTTTCCATTGCATAGTATGATGCTAACTTGGTGTGTCGATGAAGAAAGTGTGAAGTTGTGGTGCCTCGTTGTAGCAAATTCCATTCCTGAAGTCTAGAAGCTAGTAGTTCTGACTTTTCTTTAGATAATGACAGATCTCTTACCAGATCATCTAAATCTGATTGGCTCAGCAAGTGTGGCTGACCCTCCAGTTGTTCTGGATCAGGAAATACATTGTGACAATCAACATCTTCTTCTTCATCATGATCAGAACCATCTGTTTCAATTGCCGTTCCTGCTGTGAGAAGTGCAGGCACTGGATTCTCTACATCCTATGGTACTGGTTTAAGAGCAGACTCACAGTCAGGATACACAATTTGTGACTTGTTTCTCTTGTTTCTCTGAATATCCAGCGATTTTAGTCTGAATGGTGATTTTTCTGCTCACGCCAAACCACAGGCACTGCAAAAGCCATTCCTTTCCTTTTACCATTCAACCATTGTGTTAGCCCAGAGTAACACACAGTGCAACAAACATGAAGTGTCCAGCTTTTATCTTGATCTCCAATTTTACAGTCAAAGTAATACTTGCAAGCAAGACGCACTCATTTTTTAAGATTCTTGCGCTGATCATAAGTAGTGTATCATATGTCAGCGGCCTGAAGAAGCTTATTTTCGTGTGAAACGGCCATCGATTTTATGAATGGCTGCTGTCTGAGTGCCGACTTATTATCTTTTCTATTTTGAAAAATAAGTAGTGTATTTGCCACATATGTAGCAGAAATTGCCTGGATCGTTAACACATTTGCATTTATCCATCTTAAGTTTCAAAACTGATAGCACTATAACAGATCACTTTATCAAAATCTGTCCAGCTTGCCTTATATACCTACTGCTGACATCAGCCTAAGTGCGTCTAGTATCACTGAATAGGATTTGCATGTATAACTTAAAATCTAGACATGTCAGGCAAATTCCGAGTTCATATTTGGAATCAGCGCGTTCATTTTAGTATAAATCACATGTTTTTCTCTCAGTAGCAAAATCATTGTTGCGCGGTGTTATGTACTAGTTTTACTTATTAAAGGTTGCTTATATTATACAATGTTTCACTGTGATGGGAGCTGTGCTTTAGGGGAATCTTTTTAGGCAACTTTTAATAAGTAAAACTAGTACATAATTATTAGAGACATTCTCCAATAGTTGCCATTTGTGCTCATTGTGTTGACAGTTGTTCTACCCTATTTGCGACTTGGATGAGTGTGCATGTTCTTTTAATTGGGGAGAAGTAAAAATCTTCTGCCAGACTCCTCTTGCAGTGACTTTTCTTATCAGGAACAATGGATCAGCATATTGAAATACCAAACCATCAATCCCTCATATGCATAAGATAGCCAGACCCAGAAAGTCATCAAGTTTGGCTGAATTATAGTTTTGTGTGTGGTCAGATTAAATGGGCACAACATTGCATAAATTATAGGTGACAAAACATTGTAATATAGCTTAGTGAAAATGCCTCTTTCTCCACTGATCAGGCTCCTTTCCTTCTACCCCTCCCCTCCTAAATTCTTCACTTGCTATAAATTCACTGGTCTCTCAAGGCCAATTAACTCACTGAAGAATCTAATTACATTTTGCCCATAGAACTCTATGGGGAGGGGAGGGAAAGAAGGAAGGAGATGCAGAGAGAAACACAAATACATGCTGTCAATAGAAGTCAATAGAGGGGAGGAGG
The DNA here is from genome assembly GCF_014858855.1 of Bufo gargarizans. NCBI lineage: Eukaryota > Metazoa > Chordata > Amphibia > Anura > Bufonidae > Bufo > Bufo gargarizans. Next base: position 397,899,152 of record NC_058083.1, on the reverse strand, counting down.
ATTTTGAGCCTAGTGAGAAAAAAAAAAGAAAAACACACAGAGGGGGGCAGAATTTCATGTTTTATCCTTGTGCATTCTATGTGAGACATCATAGCAGCTAATCCTACCATGTTGGGGAGAACTAAAAATTAGAAATGGAGCATCCAGAGGGTAAAACTTATGAAAGATGCACAGTACAAGTTATATAATGGCGAGATGTAGTGTTAATCCTCTCATACACACACACACAAAAGCTTATTTTGTAAAATTACCTTAAAGTGAAGGTACACTTAAAATGTATCAAATTAGAAACTTCCACAAAAAATGTATCATGGCCAGAGAGGCTCCAACCGAGCTTAATGCCAGATGAACTTTATACATTAAAACTACTTCCTACAGCCATGGATATACCACAAACATACTTTTTCTGCCCCTTTTGTTACCAATTGGATGGTATACTATCAGACCACATTTGAAAAAGATCATCCCAATCCTCTACTGGGATCTACCATCTGGAAAGACTTTGCAACTCCATGATTAGGGCAGCATTCTGGGCCTATGCTTACCTGAAAAGGTATGGACTTTTTGCCTAATGTTTTTCCTCAAGTAGTTGTTTGTGGCAGCAGGCTATTGTTTGTGGTTGTTTGTGGCAGCAAGCTAGTAATCCAAGTACTTATTATCTTTGCTTCCCAATGAACCTCCAAGAAGCTACTGAAATGTCTTGGAAACAGTCGCATGCAATTGCTGACCCCATCAGTGGCCCTCTTCACTTCCACGGAAGTAAATATAAAATAATACAAAAGAACACAAAGCTCCTTTTGCAAAATAAACGTAAATACTTTTTGTTTCTTAGTTTTCCTATTGCAAAATATGTAGTTTTTTATCAAGAGGCTTTGGAAAATACTAGGTATACTATTAATAACTGAGAAAATTACAAAGTATTTATTTGAAGTGTTTGTTCCAGCCTTTGCAGAAGGGAAAAGGTGACAGTGATTTATGGAGCCCGAACGCCCAGTAATTAGAACACATATCAATTACACAAATTTATTTTTATTCCTACTTGCTTATCGTATTCTCATAAAAAGGTAGAATATTTAGTTAAGTAGAATAAGTCTAAGTGACAGATATAATTGCCATTTGTATTGCTTTCTCATCTTTAATAAAATGTAAAATTCTATTGTATTAAATGTATTTTGAAGCAAGGTAACCTTACTCTGACAAGGAGATAATTTTGCATTGTCTACAGTATGTGTATTTGCATAGATGGCAATTACAGAGCAGTCTACAACAAGTATATACAATGCATTTGGAAAGTTTAGACCCTATCCGTTTTTATGTTGCTGTGCTAAAATAAGGAAAACTTCTAATTTTTGCACATTAATCTGTACTTAAAGGGGTATTCTCATCTTGCAAATTCATCCTCAATTGCGGATCCGCAACACACCCAGCCGAAACCCCCTATAGAAATGCCTATTCTTGTCCGCAGCTGCTACGTCTGTCTATTCCCTTCCCCATTAGTACTGTGGCTGAACAGCAGCTTATTCAGCTTTGCTACATCTAATTCTGTCTTCCACCAGCATTGATTCTAAACCGCCAAATATACAGCTTTGTTACATCTGTCTATTCCCTTCCCGATTAGAACTGTGTCTGAACAGCAGCTTATTCAGCTCTGCTACATCAGTTTCTATCTTCCACCAGCATTGATGCTGACCCGCCACATATACAGCTCTGCTACATCTGTCTATTCCCTTCCCCACTAGAACTATGGCTGAACAGCAGCATATTCAGCTCTGCTACATCCATCAGCCACCCCCCACAGTGCCTCAATCCAGCCCCCACAGTGCCTCTATCCAGCCCCCACAGTGCCTCAATCCAGCCCCCACAGTGCCTCAAACAGCCCCCACAGTGCCTCAATCCAGCCCCCACAGTGCCTCAAACAGCCCCCACAGTGCCTCCAAACAGCCCCCACAGTGCCTCCATCCACCCCCCTCAGTGCCTCCAAACAGCCCCCACAGTGCCTCCAAACAGCCCCCACAGTGCCTCCAGATACTTACCTGCGCTGTGTCCGCCCAACGCTCCTTCTTCTTGTAACTCACTGGTCTGTGCGGCGCATTGCTTATGCTTATAGTAATGCACCACACTGACCAGTGATGAGTTGCAAGAAGGAGCGCAGGTAAGTATATTGCTGTAGAGTAAATGACCATGGCAGCCAGGTCTTCAGTAGCCTCCTGGCTGCCATGGTAACCGATCGGAGCCCCAGCATTACACTGCTGGGACTCCGATCGGTACTGCCGCTGGCACCAATGATTTTTTTTTTTGGGGGGGGGGGGATCCCTACCTACGCCTTTGACACTTAGCCTTTAGCAGAAGCCTGATCAGGCTTAGATATACCATGGCAAGCCGGATGCCTGTGAAGGTGTCCGGTTGCCATGGTAACCATTGGGGCTGACACAGCAGCACAGCGCCCGATGGTGGGTTCCGCTAGGCCATCCTGAAATGGAAAGAAGGGGGGGGCAGTTATACAGCAGCGCAGCCCCGATCTCCTCACCATTCACTGAACTCTCAAAGACTGGACAGCTCCCCTCCTCCGCTGATCTATAATTATTTGTGTCGCATTTAGAATGGATCCGTGCATGCGCTGTTTCAGAAGCGGCATGAAGGAATATAGATGTGCACATGCGCGGCCGCCCGAAGCCGTGCTCGTTCTCGTTGGATGCAGTTCTTCTGCGCAAGTGCGGCCCATGGATACGGCTGGCGAGCGGTAGCTGTATCCATGAGCAGCGCAGATCAGCAATGAATTTAAAGAAAACAGTAGTTTTTTTAATGAAATATATTTAAAAAAGCTCACTGGGGGGTATATAATTTATTAAAATAGGATCAATAAGATGAGAATACCCCTTTAATAACCCATAATGAGATAATGACCTAAGTTTTCAGACCCTTTGCTATCATACTTGAAGTTTAGCTCTGGGAGTCTCCCATTTCTTTTGTTCATCTATGAGATGTTTTAGCACTTCGATTAAAGTCCACCTATGGTAAATTTAATTAAATGGACATGATTTGAAAAGACAGACCCATGATTATAAGGTCTCACAGCTAACACTGAATATCAGACCAAGTCATGAGGAGAAAAGAACTACCTGTAGAGCACAGATCTAGAGAAGGGTACAGAAAGTTCTCAGAGCACATTAACCTCCATAATTCTGTCAACTAGGACTCTTCCTAGGGCTAGCCGCCCAGGGGTGGACTAGGAACGTAAAGTGACTTTGGAAAAGAAACCAAAAGTGGCTCCATGTTGTAGGTGGGTTCAGATTAAGAGAAGACGGGCAACACAAGTAGGTAGGATAAGAAAAATATGCTGGGCCAGCAATTCCATAGTGGAGCACAAAATAATGTCCCAGCAGAGCAAAATTGTACATTTAAGCACAAAATAATGCCTTAGCAGAACCTGATGACACAGTGCAGAGCAATATATTGCCTCAACAGAAACAAAGACAACAGTGCAGCAAAAAATACTGCTGCCCCAGCTGCAATATTCAACTGTATCACTGTCTTGAGGATAGTGATACAGTTGAATTTAGAAGGGCACCTGTGGCTGCTGGCCAGGTGCATAAGTATCTGATGCTCCAAGGATTAATTAATACTGAGAGCATCAGATTGAATGGCCCAGCCAGAGCCCTGAATTGAACACAATCAAACATCTCTGAAGAGACCTGAAAATGGCTATCCACCGACGGTCCTCATCCTACATGAGGATCTGTACAGAAGAATGGCAGAAAATCGCTAAATTTAGGAGTGAAAACCTTGTGGCATCATATCTAAGGCTACTTTCACACTTGCGTTCATCGGTCCGCTCGTGAGCTCCGTTTGAAGGAGCTCACGAGCGGACCCGAACGCCTCCGTCCAGCCCTGATGCAGTCTGAATGGAGCGGATCCGCTCAGACTGCATCAGTCTGGCGGCGTTCAGCCTCCGCTCCGCTCGCCTCCGCACGGCCAGGCGGACAGCTGAACGCTGCTTGCAGCGTTCAGCTGTCCGCCTGGCCGTGCGGAGGTGAGCGGACCTGTTCAGACTTACAATGTAAGTCAATGGGAACGGATCCGCTTGAAGATGACACCATATGGCTCAATCTTCAAGTGGATCTGTCCCCCATTGACTTTACATTGAAAGTCTGAACGGATCCGCTCAGGCATCTTGCGCACTTAGAAATTTTTCTAAGTTATTAATGCAGACGGATCCGTACTGAACGGAGCCTCCGTCTGCATTAATATGATCGGATCCGTTCAGAACGGATCCGATCAAGCGCAAGTGTGAAAGTAGCCTTAGAAGATTGCAAGCTGTAAACTCTGCCAAAGGTGTTTTAACTAAGAACTGAGTAACGCATCTGAATATCTTATGTGTATGAAATATTTAAATTTTTCCTTTGAATAAATTAACAAAGATTTTGAACATTATTTTTTCATTTAGTTATAGGGTACTAAGTGCATAAAAATGGGGAAAGCATGTTTTTATTTTTTATTTTAGCACAAGGCTGTAGCATAGCAAAATGTTAAAAGCGTTAAAGGGTCTGAAGACTTTCCAAATGCATTGCAAATTACACACTGGCACTCATTTATATACTCATATATCTTACAAAAAGTAACTTTGCTGCCCTTTTTATAGCCATGTATACACTAATACACTATATGGACAAAAGTAGTGGAATCCAGCAGTATGGGTCAAGTGATGGGTTGTGCATAGGCAGGCACAGAGTTCCTCCCCTCCTCCTGCTTTGCTCTCTTAGAGAACTCTCCTCGCTCACCTGTTTCTCAGGCAGGTAACCTGAGCTGTAGTAGTACAGAGCTTGGCTATCTTTGGAACTTCCATAGAAATGAATGGATTGGCTGCGCACATATGCAGGGAGTAAGGGGGCCCCCGTTCCCCGTGTTTGGTGGGGGTCCCAGCAGTAGAACCTCCACCGATCTGATAGCTATCCCATAACCTGTGGATAGAGGATAACTTGTACCTACTGGAATTCCCCTCCAAGAAAAATCAATGAAAGAGAAGGAGAAGCATAGCAACACGTTGGAGACTTGGAGGACAGAGTTAATATAATGGAAGATTCTGTCCCTATTACGAATCTGTGTCAAAAAGTCAAAGACCTAGAAGGTAGGTCATGCTGCGTTAATATATGGGAAATTCATTTTTTCAAGACAGCAGAAGGGACATACTGTGTTACCTTTATTTCAGATAGGATCACATCTAGTTTGCTAAAGGAAATACAATTCATGGTGGCCCTAGTGTAGTATGTCTAGTGAGCAGAATGCACAATAAACAACTGGATGCTCATCTGCAGTGGTTGTACAGCATAGGCACAACTCGAATGACATGTAATGGTAAAGTGGCTGTTGTGTATCAACAGGTCCTCAAATCAGAAGAATCTGCTGAGTATATGAAAAAAAAAATATATAAAGGTGAACCAGTGCAATTGGATCATGCTCCAGAATGAGTCTGCAGGGAAATTCTAAAGAATCTGAATTATTGAGATAACGTGTTTCTGTATTTTGATTTTGGAGAACTTACAGTATCTGTAGTGTAATTCATTTGGCAGAGCTATCCAATTACACCTGTTCACCTTGTTTTTCTTTTTGGATAATTTGGGGAAATAATGGCCTACCAAACCTTTTTGCCATTAAAAGAGTTCATCGGAGGGCGGAGCTAGCGTCAGACCTGAATGGACGTGTGCGCCTGAGCTCTGCTGCTGGATCCCGGCCTTTTCACAGCAAACGATAGCTGCTAAGCACAAATTATGTGCAAAATCGGCCAGCAAAAGACGGGGGATTCGTCCCTCTCCCACAAACAACCATCAAACTGTGGGGACATGGACAAATTTATTAAAAAAGCCGCGGCACTCTGTGCAGCCCGGGAAACTAAGATGGCGCCGGAGCCTAACAAAGAGACTGAAGATAGCGATCCAGATCTCCAGGCAGACAGCAGTGATGTTGAAGACCATAGACATCGCAAACATCTCCCGATATCAAGGAAATACCTGGATTCTGAATTACAGAGGGCAATGGAACCACTTGTGAGCGACATGTCGTCCCTCAGGCAAGATATAAAACACGTGGGAGGCAGGGTCGAGACCCTGGAGAACAACCAGGCGGTAATCCTGGACTTCCAAGAAGCGACTGCCGTTAGCCTACAAAAGTGCCAACTGCGTCTCAATGAAGCATTTAACGACCTGGAAGACCAGGAAAACCGGGGAAGAAGAAACAACTTGCGTTTCAGAGGTGTTTCAGAAATTGATTCTCCCCAAGAACCCTCAGAAGTGGTAAAGGAGATATGCGAGGGGCTACTGGGCCCAGAACATTCGGCCTTGATTATATTAGAAAGAGCACATCGGGCTTTACCTCCGAGACCCAAAGGAAATGAACCTCCCAGAGACATTATATGTCGATTTCTTCACTTCCAAGATAAAGAAGATATAATAGCGAAAGCAAGACTACCAGAAGGTGCGAAGTACAAGGGAGTCCCAATTAACATCTATCAAGACCTGGCCTCTATAACCCTCCAAAAAAGAAGAAGCCTCAAACCCCTTACAGACTGGCTCAGAAATCACAAAATTCTCTACCGCTGGCAATTTCCGTTTGGACTATCTTTCTCTTATCAAGGCAAGAGGATCAACATCAAGACTTACCTGGACTTAGGCCCGGTATTCGAGCTTCTGGAAAAGAGTTCATCGGGTATAGCTGCACCTGCTTCCACCAGGAAAGAATCCTTGCTCTATCCTGTTTAAAGTAATCTGTGCTTTGCATCAAGATACTATACTTAGAAAAGGAAGGGTTAAGGATAAACTGGTGTGTAATGGAAAAAATATATTTTTGCACCCTGCTTATTCAAAGGACCCTCAAATTGTGAGGGCTAAGCTTAATTTGATTAAAACGAAACTCAGAGAAAAGTATATTGAATACATGTTGTTATTCCTAGCAAAATTGCAAATAATCTATCAGGATGTTTCTTATTTTTTTTATGGATCCTAAAGCAGCAGTGCACTGGATGGATGCACTAAGAACTATGACATGTGATTTTGAGTTTGTTTATTACTAGTGTTGATCGCGAATATTCTAATCGCAAATTTTTATCGCGAATATTGGCACTTTGAGAATTCGCGAATATCTAGAATATAGTGCTAAATCTTTGCAATTGTGAATATTCTAGATTTTTTTTCATCAGTACCCATGATCCCTCACTGTTTCTTGCTTGTGGGCCAATGAGAAGGCTACAATACATTTGACTTAGGAGTAGTGATGATCACCAATTTTTGTATCGAAAATTTTTATCGAAAATTTTCTGATTGACAATTTTCGCAATCAAGAAAATAATGACTGGAGACCATGAATTCTCGAATATATAACGAATATTCGCTCAAATAATAGCAAAATATCGCAAATTCGAATATTGCCCCTTCTGCTCATCACTGTATATTCGTAATGACGAATATTCATCTTTTTTTTCCATCTGAACATCTGAACTCCTACTGCCCTCTGGCTTGGAGGATTAAGGACACAATGAGGCTTACCGTAAAGTTCTGCCACAGACTCGATGTGCCCGATATGGAAACTGATAGGAGACCAGCGTGTCTAGCTAATTTAGTAAATATTTTTAGTGTGGTTTCAAAAAGTAAAAATAATGTAAAAAAAAAAATTACAATGTTAAATAGAGCTTTTTTTGCATGTTAACGCATTCCTGCTGCACACTTACATCATGCTGCTGTCAGAGGTGTCTTAGTTTATTTATGGTTTTGCCATGGTCTGATGGGGCCCATTACTGGGAACACATTCCTGCTGCACACTTAGAACCTGCTGATGTCAGAGGTGTCTTAGTTTTTTTTTGTTGTTGCCCTGGTCTGGTGGGGCCCATTCATAGGAACACATTCCTGCTGCACAGTGCACACTTAGAACCTGCTGCTGCCTGTCTTACTGAGTTATGCTGAGGCCTGTGTATGCCTTATACTCGACCGTTACCATCTACTTGCTGCTGCTGTCTGTCCTGACCCTGATGACTTATGTGTGGGCTTTATAATTCACCATTACAAATACCTGCTGCCAGGGCTTTTTTTCTCAGAGAAAAGGTGGTGGAACTCGCCCCCCCTCCCCTGGTCACGCCCCTACCAACCCCTAGGACTGCCCCCTAAAACCGCCCCTTTAGAGAACAGGGATGCAAGTAAAATTTGGGGGGCTATAAAAGTCCAGCCCAGCAAAGAAACCCCCCAGATGGGGATGGCACTGTTAAGGGGGATCTGGGGATGGCACTGTTATGGGGTGGAGGATCTGTGGATGGCACTGTTATGGGGGATCTGTGGATGGCATCCACAGATCCCCCATCCTATAACAGTGCCATCCACAGACCCCCCACCCCATAACAGTGCCATCCACAGACCCCCCCCTTAACAGTGCCATCCACAGACCCCCCCACCCCATAACAGTGCCATCCACATACCCCCCACCCATAACAGTGCCATCCACAGACCCCCCCACTCCTTAACAGTGTCATCCACAGACCCCCCATGGCCGCTCCAGTACAGTTATAAAATGTGTAATTCAATTAATAATGATTCATGCTGCCCCCTCTGTAGTATAACATTCAATATATCCTACTCACAGGGCTACTGTTATATCGTAATGCAGGCCGGCCGGGCAGACGAGCGGCAGCGTGATTGACTGACGTCACGTGCCTGCGCCGCCTGCTTCATTCATAAAGTAGGCCGGGCAGGCACTTGACGTCAGTCAGTCATGCTGCCGCTCGTCTGCCCAGCCGTCCTGCATTACGATATAACAGTAGCCCTGTGAGTAGTATATATTGAATGTTATACTACAGAGGGGGCAGCATAAATCATTATTAATTGAATTACACATTTTATAACTGTACTGGAGCGGTGGGGCCGGAGCACAGTGAAGGCACAGACCCCCAGCTCCTCCTCCCAGTCCCTCCCCGCTGATACATCGCAGCCTGTGATGCTGGAGCATGGCAGGCTGCAATGTCAAAAGTGGCGGAACGCCGTTCCGGTGCCTTCCGCCAGAAAAAAAGCCCTGCCTGCTGGTGTATGTCCTGACATTGCTGAGTTATTTGTGAGCCTTATACGACAGTGTTACCATGTACCTACTGCTGTCTGTCCTTACCCAGATGAGTTTGACCCTGGACTAAAGGGGCCTTAGAACTAAGTTATCAGTTAAAATTACACCATAACATAACATTATAAAAATTTAAAAAGTACGCGTTATAACTAGAGTTGAGAGAACACCTAGATATTCTTGGAGTTCGGCCGAACTTTAAAAAAAAGTTTGGGTTCGGGACCCGAACTTGATCCAAACTTGGAGCTGAACCCGAACCCCATTGAAGTCAATGGTGACCCGAACTTTACTTTATTATTTTCCGTTATAACATTTTTATAACGGAAAATAATAGTATTAGCTTTTTCGTGAAAACTCAGATCCGACAGTATATTCTAACACAGAGGCGTTCCCATGGTGATGCTAAAAGTGCTAAGTAACTATGGCAGCCAGGACTGCAGTAGCGTCCTGGCTGCCATGGAAACCAATCGGAGCCCCAGCGATTAAACTGGGACTCTGATCGGAACTGCCGCTCCTCTGCCACCAATGATGGGAGGGGGTTGTTGTTAACCAATGATTTTAATTAGGGGCGGGAGAGGGGAGGCCGCACTGGACACCAATGATTTTAATAGGGGGTGGGTGGGGGGGCCGCACTAGCCACATATGATTTTAATTAGGGGTGGGGGGAGAGGGGAGGCCGCACTGGACACCAATGATTTTAATAGAGAGGGGGCCGTACTAACCACCAATGATTTTAATAGGGGGGGTGGGGGTGGGGGGGACACACTGGCCACCAATGATTTTAATACTGGGGAGGGAGGGAGGGGGTCCGCACTGGCCACCAATGATTTTAATACTGGGGAGGGAGGGGGGTCGCCACTGTTGCCTGGCAGCACCCAATCTCTTACAGGGGGCTGAGATCAGCACCTGAGGGGTTAATTGTGCGGATCATAGGTGCTGCCAGGCAGCAGGGGGCCGTTATGTCCACAGTTCTCAGTATATTCTAACTTGAAGCGTCCCCATCGTTATGGGAACGCCTCTGTGTTAGAATATACTGTTGGATCTGTGTTTTCACAATATAACTCAAATCCGATAGTATATTCTAACATAGAGGCATTCCCATAGTGATGGGGATGCTTCAAGTTAAAATATACCATCGAATTGGAGAAAACTCCAATACGATGGTATATTAATATTCCCCGAACACAGAACCCGAACTTTTACTGAAATGTTCGGGTTCGGCTGCCGAACACCGTAAAGTTCGGTACGAACCCGAATTTTACAGTTCGGGTTCGCTCAACCCTGTTCATGTGATATTTTTATACAACTGGTTATTACACAATAATAGCATTTTTGAAGCAAAAAAAAAATCATGTTTTAGTGTTTCCATATTCTGAGAGCCATATTTGTTTAATTTTTTGGGTGATTGTCTTAGGTAGGGGCTCATATTTTGCGGGATGAGCTGACAGTTAGATTGGTACTATTTTGGGGGTCATACACCTTTTTGATCGCTTGGTGTTGCAATTTTAGTTATGTAATGAGGCAAAAAAAAAAATTATTTAGCACAGTTTTTATTTTATTTTTAAACGGTGTTCACCTGAGGGGTTAGGTCATGTGATATTTCTATAGAGCAAATCGATATTTCTATAGAGCAAAAGGACGCTGTGATAAATGTGTCTACTTTTCTTTTTGTTGGTTACTTTTTCCAATTACCTCCTTTATTTTGGAAAAAAATATTTTTTTGGGGGGGACTTGAATTATTTTTATTTTTTCTAAAGCTTTATTTTTATAACTATTTTTTTTTTCAGTTTAGTTTTTTCCCTCTCTAGGACTTTTGGGGGTCTGATCCCCTTTACAATGCATTACTATACTTCTGTATTCTAATGCATTGGCTGTAAGTGTATTACCGGTGTAATACAGGGGGCTTGATCTCACAGGCCCTCCCAGAAGGCAAACACGATGCCTAAGGAAAGCATTGGACTACATTCCCTGCCATCGGGTCCCCATCAAAGCAGTGCGGGGACCCGATGGACACCCCCCACATGTCTGAATCTCGAACGATCCACGGTCAGCGCTGACCAGGGAGGTGCAGGGGTTAATGCGTCGGCATCGGTCATTTTACCGATGTCGGCACATACAGCAGGGGTCTGGCTATCAGTGAATGCCGGACCACTGACCCGATCGGGCGGGCGGGCGCAGCTCCTGAACCTGCCCGATCACCATGCAGTATATTAACAACACTGCTGGGCTTTAAGTCACATCCATATCTGACGTACATGTACGTCATCAGGTGTTAAGGATTAAAGTGGGGGATGTATCTAATGTAATGATGTACGTGGCCTTTTACTGGAATACAGAATGATGATTGCAGTTTATTTATATATACACACACACATACAGTGGATATAATAAGCCTACACACCCTTGTGCACACCCTTAAAGTAATACTTTGTTTAACCACCTTTTGATTTTATTACAGCACTCAGTCTTTTTGGGTATGAGTCTATCAGTATGGCACATTTTGACTTTGCAAGATTTGCCCACTCTTCTTTGCAAAAACACTCCAAATCTGTCAGATTGCGACGGCATCTCCTGTGCACAGCCCTATTCAGATCACCCCACAGATTTTCAATCAGATTCAGGTCTGGGCTCTGGCTAGTCCATTCCAAAACTTTAATCTTCTTTTGGTGAAGCCATTCCTTTGTTGATTTGGATGTATGCTTTAGGTCATTGTCTTGCTGAAAGATGAAGTTCCTCTTCATGTTCAGCTCTCTAGCAGAAGCCTGAAGGTTTTGTGCCAATATTGACTGGTATTTGGAACTGTTCATAATTCGCTCTAGCTTAACTAAGGCCCCAGTTCCAGCTGAAGAAAAACAGCCCCAAAGCATGATGCTGCCACCACCATGCTTCACTGTGGGTATGGTGTTCTTTTGGTGATGTGCTGTGCTTTTTTCACGACAAACATATCAAATAGTATTGTGCAATACTTAGGGTGCACCCCAACATTAAAGCTTGCTCAGAAACATTCAGGTGCAGTCAGGTTGCTTTATGGACATTGGGAAAATTTTGCAGGACTGGGTTAGTGTTAGGCAATATTATCCTTCCTGTGCGTTTATGCTCTGTTACCATTCTGTTTATGTATGCTCAGCTACTTGTTCACTATAACTGTTCAGTAAAAGTAAGTGTTGTAAAAAAACTGCTGTCTGTGTCTGCGCGGCATCGTGTACCCTCTGAATCTGTGGTCCAGCCCTCAGTCCTCTTTCATTATCACTGCCTCCGTGAAACTGAGGACTGCTAGTTATTTCCAGACTCTCAGGCTTCTGAGTAGCAGGTGCTTTACCCTGGGCACTTTTGGCTCCAGAACTCAGACTGCTGCCACCCTGCTGGCTCACGGCCACACTAGCACCCTGCTGGCTCACGCAAAAGCTGCCACCCTCATCCCCTGTTGATGATGATGAAGCCTCCTCTTCACCTCTTTTTCTCTTCGCTCCCATGTGCAATTGGCTTCCTCATCATCCACTACTGTCTGCATGTCACTGATGTCACCCTCACCAGTCTCAGTGTCACGTGCCTGACCGCTCACAACATCAGCTACCACGCGACTCTCATAGTCGCTACTTGCTCACCTACTGGAAGAAGCAGTGGAACTCTCCTTCACATCTTGGCTGGGCAGTAGGTTATGGCTGTCCCATTAGAAGCTCACCTTCGCTGAAAAGTAGAGCCAAGCCAATGGCATACAATATTTCTCGAGCAGAAGGACCAGAAAATGAAAGAGGCAGGGTCAGGACATGTGGGGGCACAGAGCTTGTTTCCAGGCCACACCAACTAAGCGTGGTTTCAGAGTAACCCATTGACTCCTGGCTGGGGGGTGTCTGATGTCAGTTGAGATGCTGTTGAAAACCAAGTCAACCATTCTATGACAGCTGGGTTGCTGGTATAAATGAGCGAATCGAAGTTGACGAAGTGAAAGTCAATCTGAATTTCAGGAACAATTTAATTTGTCCCAAAGTCGAATTTCCTCATGCTTCGTGGTAACAAATCGTATTTTTTCTAAAATGGCTGCTGCACATATTATAAAGAGAAAGTAAGACGCCCAGGAAGGAGGGATCCACCCATAATGCCATGAAGATAGCTACCCAGCCACTGATGGGGTTGCGCAGTGCACACCTAATTCTGCCCGCCACTTGTTTATGCAGGGCAGGGATGGCCCGCCTGGAAAAGTTGTAGCGGCTGGGAACCACGTACTGTGGGACAGCCACCGTCATTAAGTTTTTAAAACTGTCCATCTCCACCAGACAGAATGGCAGCATTTCAAAGGCCAAGCATTTTGAAATGCTGGCATTCAGGGCCAGGGCTCATAGATAGGTTGGGGGGTACTTTCTCTTTCTCTTCAGTGTTTGGGGGATGGACAGCTGAACACTTTCATGAAAGAGTTGAGATGTCATGTGGAGATGCTCGGTGACGCTGCTGGTGGTGCTGTCACATCCTCTTTTTGTGGGGTGGGAGGTGGCCCTGTCACTCTAGAGGGTGAGGAAGAGGCCGAGACAACAGTTGAAGAGGGAGCAGCAGGAGCCTCAGATCTTTTGTGGTTTTTCAGGTGTCTACTGAACTGCAGCTCATGCTTTGCAGTTAGATGCCTGGTCAAGCAAGTGGCGCTCAGGTTTAGAACATTTATGCCTCGCTTCAGGCTCTGACTGCACAGTGTGCAAACCACCCATGTCTTGTTGTCAGCAAATTGCCTAAAGAAGTGTCATGTCAGGGAACTCCTTTGAGCTGGCTTTGGTGTGCTTTGTCCCTCAGCATGGTGGCCAGTAGCAGGCGTACTGGCTAGGAGCTGGACGCTCTGCTTTTGCACCCTGCTCCTTTTGTACTGTGCAGCTGGCACTGCTTGACCACCACCTCTTCCTCCAAACTGCACACGTCACTTGGATGACCTTGATTTCATGTGGGATCTAGGACCTCATCATCTCCACATCATATTCCACCCACTCCTCACCCCTGCCCTCCTTGCCTGTCTGCACACTGCAGAAAGCCGCAGCAGTTGACACCAGTGTTCATCCTCAAACATAAGTGGTTGGGCATCTGTGCACTCAATCCATTCCACTTCTGGGGCAGGACTAGGTGGATGGCCCACTGAACACCCACCAGCAGAGTCTTCAAAAAACATAAGTGACTGATTCATTATTTGGGGCTCAGACTGCTTGGCTCATGTGCAAGGTCTTCAGGTGGAAAAACAAATGTCCATGGGCCGCCGGTGCCAACTCTGCGCTTTCAGCAGGGGACCAGGTGGAAGGCTATGTGAAGGAACTGGAGGCCGCCTCTACTTGTTCTGGCCTCATCATTCGTAAAGCGGTATTCAGACCTATAAAATTATACAGAACGTCCTGTCACCTGCGTGAACCAGAGGAAGGTGTTTCATTTGGGCTTGTATCTGGCACAGATCAACAACGTCCTCTCCCTGCAACAGGAGCTCCACCAACACCAGCAGCACCAGTACCATTGCAACGTCCCTTATTTGATGCTCTCCTCATTCTTTGAGGACATACACAAAATTAACAGACTGATTAACTATTCTGTTACAGTGTGACGGATGCAAAGGAAGTGTTTTGCACCCTAAAAAATGGGTTTATGTCACCGACAGAATTAGCAGACTGATTAAGTATACTATTACAGTGTGATTGAGGCAAAGGAGGTGTTTTGCACTTTAAAAATAGGTTTATGTCACCCATAGAATTAACACACTGATTAACTGTTCTATTACAGTGTGGCATATGCAAAAGAGGTGTTTTGCTTCCCAAAAAATGGGTTTATGTCACCCATAAAATTAACAGACAAAGTATTGCCTTTCTGTGTCACGGCGCAGCTGAGGTGTATTGCAAACCAAAAATAGACTATAGGTAACACAGAGAATTAACAGTCCGATTAAGTATTGCATTTCTTTGTCACTGGTGCAGAGGAGGTGTTTGCACCCCAAGAAATGGCTATAGTTCACCCACAGAATTAATAGCCCGATTGATTAAGTATTGTATTTTGGTGTCACTGGTGCAAAGGAGGTGTTTGCACATCAAAAATGAATATAGGTCACCAACAGATTTAACAGCCCGATTAAGTATTGTATTTCTTTGTTACTGGTTTAAAGGAGGTGTATTGCATCCCAAGAAATGCCTATAGGTTACCCACAGAGTTATCAGCCATATTAAAAGCCTAACACTGTCCCTCACTGCAGCGTCCTGTCCTTACACTGGTGAGAGCAGAATGGTGGATCAGCATGTTGCGCTGGCTAATCACAGCCATGACATATCAAAAGTTTTTTGAAAACATAGTGACCCTTTACATTTTATTGTGGCTTTGGGAACTACTGTAGTATAATCTGGAATGTGGGTCTTTGATAAAAAAAAAGGATGTGCATTCCTATTCTATGGTGTCTAGCTGTCATTTACGATAGGTGGTGTTGTAGCTTTTAACCTTTGATTCATATTTCCAAAGGTGCAGATGCATATAAACATTTTTATATATTGTGTAACTACTATAAATAATATAAATGTGTCATGCTAGGAGTGACTTTTAAACAACTGTAAAGTAAAACATAATGAAATATAGGAATAGCGTGCATGCCAGAATATTTCCACTTACCATCTGTTTCAAGAAAGAAGTCATAACTCATGAATTCACAATGGATGGTTTTGTGCAAATGCTTTGCAATACTGTTGATTGACTTGTATGATTCCTAGCTGCAAAACGATAACAGTTCATTTTGTTTTACAAAGAAAATACCAGAAGTGCCTCATTGTTGTGATCATTTGGCTGAGGTTGCACAATAATGAGATGGAAATTCTGTAAAATAGATATGTTAAATTTGCAGTACAAGCTGACACAACTTTCCATTGCCTCTAAATTATGGTTACCCTTTTGTTAAAATCACAAAACACAGCATCTCATTGCAAAAGGCAGAAAATCACTTTATCTTGTTGGCTTTTACAGTGTCTTGTACTCCAGGCATGTAATTTAGAGACAGTTCATTCTCTTTTTGACCTAGATTTCACTTCAAGATTAGCTTAAATGCGAGTGTGATTAACCAGACCTTAATAACATTAAAGTTCTAAGAGGCAGGTCTTACCCTCCTTTATGAAGCATTACTCTTTACAATGTTCAGGTCTGATAATTTAATCTCAGTGTGATTAAGAAAGTGCATAGACTGTATTAATAATTACTGCATCAATTGGAATTAACTCCATTAATTTACCTTCTTAAAGATCTTTTGAGAAAGTTGTTATAAAATGTGAACAGTAATAGGAAAACTATCTCAGCCCCTTTCAGGCTACTTTATCATACACTAGCAGAAGGACCCGGCTTCGCACGGGTATATTTCATCTATTTCATTTAATGTTTGTGTGTGTCATTAAAAGATATCGACAGTATCGACTATAACTGTGACATCTACAGTACCCCACCCCTTTTAAACAGACATACAGCAGTGAAGAAAAATGGCTGGGTTGCTGAGGAAACATGGTGTAAAACTGTGTGTATGTGGAGACTAAGGGCCTGCGAGCTTCTATTGGCTGATAATATACATGTGACCATGTGTATGGCAGTTGGAATATGAAGAGAAAGACCTGCAGGCTTTTATTGGCTAATGTAGGTCATGTGATGTGCCATATTTGCATTTTTTGGGAATATCTCAGGAATGGTACGTGCTAGAGAGCTGTGACTTGAACAAGATTTTTTTCCATGTAGCAAGAGATGTGCATACCAAGTTTCGTTGAAATCGATTGCTGCATTTTTCAGCGATCACGGAACAAACATACATACATATAAACATACATATATACGTCCTTATTTTTATACATACATTGACCAAAAATATAAATGCAACACTTTCGGTTTTGCTCCCATTTTACATGAGCTGAACTTAAACATCTGAAACATTTTCTACATACACAAAAGACCCATTACTCTCAAATATTGTTCACAAATCTGTCTAAATCTGTGATAGTGAGCACTCCTCCTTTACCAAGATAATCCATCCCACCTCATAGGTGTGGCATATCAAGATGCTGATTAGACAGCATGAATATTGCACAGGTGTGCTTTAGACTACCCACAATAAAAGGCCACTATGAAATGTTCACAGTTTTGCCTTATGGGGGGGCATATTTTTTCCATAATTTATCCACATTTTTTCTATAAATGGTCCCTTATAACATCTAAAATTTAATATGAAGAAGGCGAGCATTAAGGGACGGGGAAGTGGCCGTGATGCTGATGGTGCGCGCAAAGGCCGTGGCCCTGGGCGCGTTGAAAATTTGCCTGCTGCCAGAGCACAAGAAAAACAATTATCCAAGATACCTAGCTTCATGTCCCAGTTTGCAGGGTGGCGCACGACACCACTCTTGAAGTCAGCCCGGTGCGAGCAGGTAGTCAGTTGGATTGGCAGAAAGTGCTTCCAGTCGGTTAAGCACCACCCTGTCTTCCACCAAGTCCAGTCATCCTTACCCTGATCCTTCTTCCTCCAACCATTTACAGTCTGGCCAAAGAAGTGATCCCACGCTCGGATATTCTGAGGACCTCTTTGCATTGCTATTAGTTGATTACGCCCTCACGCTTTAAGAGGAACCTGAGATCTTGTGCCCAACCTCTTGAGCATCCAGAGTCACAAGAACATGACGCTGGGGAACAGAAATTAGGTTGAGAAAGGTTGAGAAAGAGGATGACAAACAGTTGTCAATAACTGAGGTTGTTGTTAGGTCAACAAATCATGAGTGATGATCAGAGTGCAAAAGTGGAAGAGGAGGTGCTGGACGAAGAGGTCACTGACCCAACCTGGGAAGTGGGCAAGAAGCCAAGTGAGGAGAGCAGTACAGAGGGGGAGGGATCTACAGCACTGCAACAGGCTGGAAGAGGCAGTGGGGTAGCAAAAGGTAGAAGGCGGGCACCATCAAACAGGCCCGCAACTGTTCCACGGAGCACCCCCTTGCGCAAATCTCCCTTGCCAAGGGGTAGGTGTTCGGCAGTATGGCGCTTTTTTGAGGAAAGTGCAGACAACAAAAGAATAGCAGTTTGCAACCTGTGCCACACTAAAATGAGACAGGGCATGAACACTAGCAACCTCTCCACCACCAGCATGATCCGTCACATGGCATCAAAGCACCCTAATAGGTGGGCCGAAATCCTGGGTCCACAATCTGTGTCTGCGGGTCACACCACTGCCTCCTCTTCCCCTGTGTTACGTGCTGGCCAATCCCTTTTCGAAGACGCAGGCCCGGATGTCTCCCGCCCTGCACCCGGACCTTTGCAAGTACCATCAGTGACCACATCCACTTCCCTGTCCTAGCGCAGCGTCCAAATGTCATTACCCCAGGCATTTTAGCACAAGCGCAAATACCTAGCCACCCACTCACAGGATATAGAACTAAATGCTTTCCAAATTTCTGGCCCTTGAAATGTTGCCATTTAGGCTTGTGGACACTGAGGTCTTTTGCAGCCTTATGTCGGTGGCCGTCCCCCGTTACGCTGTCCCCAGCTGCCACTATTTTTCAAGGTGTGCCGTGCCAGCCTTACACCAACATGTGTCCCTTAACATCACACTTGCCCTAACCAACGCAGTTACTGGGAAGGTACACTTAACCTTAAACACATCCCATGCCTTGCCCACATATTCAACCTTGTGGTTCAGCGGTTTTCTAAAAACATACCCCAATTTCCCTGAGCTACTGGTAAAGGTGCCCCACGTGTGTTCAAGTCACCAAAAGCTTCATACGGTCTGTTAATGCTGAAGCAGCGCTTGAAATTTCCAGCTCACCGGGTGTTTTGCGACGCGAGCATGCGCTGGAACTCCACGTTTCAAATGTTGGCCAGGCTTTGTGAGCAGCAGAGGGCAGTTGTGGAATACCAGCTGCAACATGGTTGTCGCGTTTCCAGTCAGCTTCCGCTATTCACCAGCGGGGATGTCTGACCTCTGTGAGGTTTTACACAACTTTGAGGAATCAACACAGATGGTGAGCGTCGATAATGCTATTATCAGAATCACCATCCCACTTCTGTGTCTTCTCAAACATTCACTGCTCACAATTAAGGACAACACATGTGCATGTGGAAGAGGTGGAAATGGGGGAAGATATTACACAGGTTGATGATAGCCAGACCACCATCAGTTCGACTTCTCAGCACGAATTGGAGGCTGAAGAGGAGGAGGAGGAGGAGACGGTTGCCTCAGCTACAGAGGGTGGTACCCATGAAAGTTTAATTCTATCTGCTCTGCGTGGGAGGGAAGAAGAGAAGAAAGTGGATGAGGGGATTGGGAGTGATCCTCCTGATGACGACAGCAAAGTCTCGCCTGTTGGTTCTCTGGCACATATGGCTTACTTCATGTTAGGCTGCCTTTCCCGTGACCCACGGGTTATTCGCATTTTAAACAACACAGGTTACTGGTTGTTCACCCTTCTCGACCCCCGCTACGAAGAGAACTTCTCATCTATCATTCCTCTGGTGGAGAGGACGAGCAACATGGTGCAGTACCAGAAGATCCTTGTTGGAAAATTGCTCCAAAATTTTCCATCTGACAACGCTGGCGGCAGAGTCCGTACTTCCTTGGCCAGCCGAAGAGGGGAGACATGGGGAACACACAGCAGTTCCAAGAGAGGAAGGGCAACACTCTCCAAAGCCAGGGACAGTTTCATGACACCGCACCAGCACCTTCACCCTGATGTATGGCCTACCGCCACAAGGAGAGAAAAATTTTGGAAGATGGTGAAGGAGTACATAGCTGACCGTGTCAGCATCCTCAATGATCCCTCAGTGCCTTACAACTACTAGGGGTACAAGCTGGACACGTGGCACGAACTGGTGCTCTATGCTTTTGAGGTGCTGGCCTGCCCTGGCGCCAGCTTTTTGTCTGCTGGTGGCATTATAACAGATAAGCGTATCCTGCTGTCAGCTGAAAATGCTGACAGGTTTACTCATATAAAAATGAACAAGGCCTGAATTGACCATGACTTCTCGATTCCACCAGAGGAATGCTGATAAACATAAAGGCACTTTTCATGTGTTTTTAATGTAGTTTATAGACTGTATTCCAATGCTCCCCTTCCACCACAAACAACGGTATATGAATGAATCTTTATTTTCTGATCCTTCTCCTCCTCTTCCGTCATATCAACATGCATAGCTTATTCGTCACATATAATGCCCTCGCATATATGGCCTTTGAATATATTTTTTTAGAGGGTCCGGTCACCAGCACGCCCTCACATATAATTTTTTACAGGGTCCGCTCACCTGCAGGCCCACAACTCAAATCTTTTACAGGGTCAGCTCACCAGCAGGCACGCAAATCAAATCTTTTACAGGGTCAGCTCACCTGCAGGCCAGCAACTCAAATCTTTTATAGGGTCAGCTCACCTGCAGGCCTGCAACTCAAATCTTTTATAGGGTCAGCTCACCTGCAGGCCCGCAACTCAATGTGAATGAGGCCCTCTTTTATGTGATATACAGGTTGTATCGGAGTGGCTTTTCCTTGTAATTTTTGGCAGCACTTGCACTTTATATAAAGGTAAATATACAGGAAAGAATGTTTTCAATAAATTTTTCCTTTTAAAATCGATTTTTTACTTTGGTTTTGTGTGTAAACCCTTAATTAGATTGTGGGCCTAGTGATCAGTTTAAGGCCTTTTAAGCAGCATCAGCAGCCGCATGGTGATAAAAATGAGTGGCAAGGTGACATACTGTGGAGATGGCAGCATGAAGAGGCCACATAGTGAGACAATAACTGAGTCTGGATAAAAGACTAAGGCCACAGATTGTTTAGAATGATGTTGATAGAAAGAAATCTGTGGAACTGTGTGACGGTCACCTGCAGATTAATGACTTGGGGCATAGCTATAGGGGAAGCAGGGGGAAGCTGCAGCTTTGGGGCCCTGACACAGAAGGGGCCCATCCAGGAGGAGGAGGAATAAAGGATTTGGTCAGGGCCCCCTCAACAGTTTTACACAATGAAATTATATACAGTGACAATATAGACAGTGTATAAAACGGATGAAACAGCTGCTGGCCCCAGTATGAGAGAGCGATTTTTACTAGTCACAGGAATGGGGGAGGCATGAAATGAAGAGGTCGCTAAAAAATTACTGTAGGATGGAGCCCCATTCAAAAATTTGCTGTCATTGCTAGCTACACCACTGATGCAGCCAACAAAAGCAAGTTGTGTTTATCGATTCCAAAACCTTTATTAAATTGTGCTATATACCTACAGTGTTGCTCACAAACAGACCTTCCCGACGAAACAAAGACCTCCCGAAGAAGCTGAGGTGAAATGCGCGTCGAGTTTCCTATCCTGACCTGTGCTGCTCCTCTCAACCCCCATCATGATCTGCGGTATACATTGATTTGATTACAACTATTTATTTGGCTATATTTAGCCTTTGCTGTATTTCTGTCTTTGGCTATTGGCTTTATTGAGTGATAGGTTTCACCCTAGAGTTTTGTTCCTTTTAGGGATTTGTACACGTTAAGATGATATATTTTAATATGCTACATATTGGGCCATATAATTATTGATATTACTTAGTTGTGCTTCACATGTTTTATAACTTTTGGTGGGTGATAGCGGCATAGGCCAGTGGATTCTAGCATTTGCATCTCTGCTGGTGTTCCCTGCTATTTTTATTTTATTATGTACATTATGATATGTTATGAATTTGTTGAAATAAAATGAACTATATTTATGATCATTTTGGTCATTTTGTAGTTGTTTGTAAACAACACTGTAGGTATATATTGGTTTTCCAATTTTTGCCCAGATTCATTGTTTCACATATTGAGGCTTGTTTTGGGTTTTTAATTAAATTGTGGGCTTGGTGATCAGTTTAAAGCCTTTTAAGCAGCATCAGCATAGTAATAAAAATGAATGGCAAGGTGACATGGCTCGGAGATGGCAGTATGAGGAGGCCACATAGTGGCACAATGACGGAGTCTGGATAAAAGACTGAGGCCACAGATTGTTGAGAAATATGTAGATGGAAACAAATCTGTAGAGCTGTATGATGGTCACCTGCAGATTAATGCAGCCATCAAAATCAAGTTGGGTTTGTCGGTTCCACCTCAGCTCACCAGCAAGCCCGCACCTAAAATCTTTTACTGGGTCAGCTCACCTGCAGGCCCGCAACTCAAATCTTTTACAGGGTCAGCTCAGCTGCAGGACAGCAACTCAAATCTTTTATATGGTCAGCTCACATGCAGGCCCTTGCATAGAATGCTTTAGAGGGTCAGCTTAGCTTCAGGCCCTCGCATATAATGTTTTACAGGGTCACCTCACCAGCAGGCCCGCATCTAAAATCTTTTACAGAGTGTCACGGCTGAGGATGGGGAAAACCCTCAACCATGCGATGACAGAAGACGGTGGTTGCTAGATGGTGGTTGTTAGACTCTTGCTACCAGTCCAAAATGGCAGCCTTCTTTACACCTTCCGAGAGGGATGAAAAACTCAACTACTATTGAGACATCATTTGTAGTTGGTTGGTCGCTGCCTACGCGTGCAATCTGCCAACATCTTGTTTCGAAAAGCTCCAGCTGATAATGATGAGTCCTGAATATTCATGAGCTCCTGACTCTCTCCACCTACCTGCTGCTGATTGACAGTTATTTTCCATATGAATCAGCAGCAGGTGGGCAGGGGAGTGGTTATAGCTCTGAATTAAAAAACGCTGGACTCAAATCAGCTCATTAGCATGTGGCATGCGGCATCTTTGTGTGTATATTATGAGGTAACCATCTGTCACACCAGTAAGTGAATACATCTAAAGCACTTTTTAGTAGTTAATGATTGTATATAATTAGTTCGATTATAATCAAATATCCACATGACAGGTTCCCTTTAAGTCTTGAGTCTCTAATGAGCAGTTTTCTTCAGCCTCCTACTGAAGAAACCACAGAGCAGCAGGACATGGAGCAGAACCTGAATCAGCAGGTGGTGGCATACTTAGACTGCACCCTTTCACTCCAGATCTAAGATCCCCTGGACTACTGGGCAGCCAAACATGGTGGCCGCAACTGACCGAGTTTGCCTTGGGCCACTGACACTATTCTTATGCTGCCACCAGCTTGATGTCACATGCCTGCTGCTTCTAATGCCAAAGGTTCCTACTGTGATCTTCCACCATCTTGTGCTGTTAATGCCACTGATGTTTCCACCTTCACTCTGTTCCAGAATCACTATTGTGACTCTTCATGCTGTTTCCCCCTTTACCAGTCTGTTACGGGGCCACTAGTGTGCCTGTTTGGCCATGTTGACATCACTGTTTATTTCTTAATTCTTCTGATCCGTCAGAAGAACAGAAAAATAGGAAAAAATTGGCCTGTCTTTTAAGCGTCAATAAGGCCTCTATCACACGGTCAGTATTTTGCTTTAGGATTTGATCATAATTTAGAAGCCAAATGCAGGAATGGGTCCAAAACACAGAAAACATGCAAATAATTCTATGACATGTTATCTCTGTTTTGGACCCACGCCTGTTTTTGCCTTACCAATAGGGATGAGCTAACCCGCTGATGGTCAGGTTCGACGGTTCAGCTGAACTTTAGTTCAAAGTTTGGGTACCCAAACTGAACCAGAACTTGGACCCAAACCCCATGAAGTCAATGGGGGCCCGAACTTTGGTTCTGTAAAATAGTGTTAAAATAGTTGTAGAAAGGGCTAGAGGGCTGGGGGTACGAGCAGGACAATTACCCTGCAATCAAATGTGGGTAGGGAATTACTTAAAATAACATAGAATAAACAAAATAAAAATAATAATAATAATCTTGACCCAGGAGGTCCAAGTGGAGTAGGAGGTTGAGGAGACAGTAAATGTGGTGGTATAGGTGGAAGAGGCGGAGGACGAGGTAGCCAACACAGTTTTTCTGTTGTTTTTTTCCATTTTTTTTATTATTTGTTTCTTAATTTATTTTTTTTATTTTTTATTTTGGGGGAGGGGCAAAACATTGGGAAATGGAAAACAGAACGATCAAACTGTGCTGCAGTATAAAAATGGCGGTATACTTGCCTACTCTGCCCAAGATATAGACAAGTGCAGTGGAATCCAACCCTGGTTCATTGATTAACGTGAGCTTGTACACATTGGATGTGGACAGGCAGATCTGCCTGTCCATGAGCACACCCCCTGCCATGCTAAACACACGTTCAGACAATACAGTGCCTCCGAGGCGTGAGGCTGGGTTCACACCTGAGCGTTTTACAGCGCGTTCCTACGTGCTGTAAAACGCTCAACAAGAGAAACCAATGCTTCCCTATCGGCATGGTTCTCACCTGGGCGTTTTACAGCGCGTACGATCGCGCTGTAAAACGCCCAACGCCCCAAGAAGTACATGAGCTTCTTTGGGGCGTCTTGTCGCGCGTTCCCGTACATAGACTTTCAGGAACGCGCGACAATGGGCGTTCGCTTGTCTCTGTATGCGCGATTGCAAACGCCGGTACAATCGCGCATACAGAGCGCTCCATCGCGAACGCTCAGGTGTGAACCTAGCGTAAACGGCAAGCTCGGGCCATGTGTCACTTTTGGAGACCCAGACGTTAAATGGGCCACACCCATCAGTCAGTACGTGCAGAGGTATGGACATGTACTCCTCCACCATGTTGCTGAAACACTGCATCTTGCATATCAGATTGCAGGTGGTGCTGGATGTTGTGGCATGCTAATGAAGGTTTTCCACATTTCTCTCATGCTAACCCTCTCTTCTGAGGTAGTGCTTATGCCCCAGCTGCGTTGGAAACGTCCTCTTCCTCCTCCGCCTATTGCTTCCGCTGAGCCCCCGCTGTCAAGTAGGAATGCCATCAGTAGTGCTTCTACCAGCATGCTCTTGTATTCACGCATATTCCGATCATGCTTTAGTGATGGAAGTAAGGACAGCATGTTGTCCTTGTAGCGAGGATCCAGCATGGTGGCCACCCAGTAATTAGCATTGGTAACAATCAGGGCAACTCGGCGGTCATTGTACAGGCACTGCAGCATGTAAAAACTCATGTGTGCCAGGCTGCCCACAGGCAAAGACAAGCTGTCCTAAGTGGGAGGTGTATCGTCTGCATCCTCTGTATCCCCCCAGCCATGCTCCAGTGATGCCCGTGAGCTGCTTTGGGTGCCACCTGCTGTGAACATGGTTCCTCCTCTTCCTCCTCATCCTCCAAAACTGTACCCTGGCTGGACAATTGTGTACCTGGCAGCTGTTGGTGCAGGAACCCACCATCCAAGCCACGTGAGAACGATTGACCAGATAACCATGTAGGAATGATACCTGTTCCTCCTCCTCTTCCTCCTGTGTTACCACCTCATCTATCATCGCCTGAAATATTTTTTCAAGGATGCATAGAAGTGGGATAGTAATGTTGATGATGTTGGTGGAGTACTCAAAAGTGCGCAATACGGCACACATGTCCTGCATGAAGGCCCACTCTGTGGTGAAGTGGTGCTATTCCGCAGAGCGACTCACCTGTGTGTCATGCAGCTGGTGCTCAGGTTTAGAACATTTATGCCTCGCTTCAGGCTATGACTGCACAGCTTGCAAATCACCTGTGTCTTGTCAACAGAACATTGCCTGAAGAACTTCAATGCCAGGGAAATCCTTTGAGCTGGCTTTAGTGCGCTCAGTCGCTTGGCATGGTGGGCAGTAGCAGGCAGTAGCCACTGTGCTTTTGCACCCTGCTCCCTCTTTTGCTGCGTGGCTGGCGCTGCATGACCACCACCTCTTTCTCTGAACAGCACATGTCACTGGGATTTCCTTGATTCCATATGGGGTATAGGACCTTATCATCCTCCACATAATCTTCCACCTCCTCACCCTTGCCCTCCTTGCCGGTCTGCACACTGCCGAAAGCCATAGCAGTTGACACCTGTGTTTCGTCATCTTCATTAGAGACGTGCTACGGAGGTTCTCCCAGATCCTCATCCTCAAACATAAGTGGTTGGGAATAAGTGCACTCAATCTCTTCTACTTCTGGGGCAGGGCTAGGTGGATGGGCCATGGAACCCTCACCAGCAGAGTAATCAAAAACCATAAGTGACTGCTGCATGACTTGGGGATCAGACTACTTGGCTGATTTGCAAAGGTGTGAGGTGGAAGACAGATGTCTATGGGCCGCAGGTGCCAAATCTGCGCTTTCAGCATAAAAACGGGTGGAAAATAACTGATGAGAATAACTGACCAAATAAGTGAAATGTGAACTAAGCCTAATAGAGATGCACAGTCATTCTACAGCTAACAGAACAATTTAAAGGCATCTGTTTTCACTGCCACAACATGGATTGAAAGAACCTTTTTATTCTCCTCTAGTTTATTGGTGCGGCCTCCATGTCCTTATTTTGTTCCACTAAAGAGTCATTGGGACACAGCTCCTGTAGGGACGCACAGTGTTTTTTTTTTCCCTTTACTGAAGAGTGCTGTATGCTTTTCTTTTGGTTTAGCTAGAGAAGGACCTTTGGTGGCCTGCCTGATGATCTGCATGTCCATTTTTGTGATCTACCTGTCATACTGACGCACAGTAAGGCCTCATGCACACGACAGTTTTTTTTCACGGTCCGCAAAAACGGGGTCCGTGATCCGTGACCGTTTTTTCGTCCGTGGGTCTTCCTTGATTTTTGGAGGATCCACGGACATGAAAAAAAAGTCGTTTTGGTGTCCGCCTGGCCGTGAGGAGCCAAACGGATCCGTCCTGAATTACAATGCAAGTCAATGGGGACGGATCCGTTTGATGTTGACACAATATGGTGCCATTTCAAACGGATCCGTCCCCATTGACTTTCAATGTAAAGTCTGGAGTTCTTTTATACCATCGGATTGGAGTTTTCTCCAATCCGATGGTATATTTTAACTTGAAGCGTCCCCATCACCATGGGAACGCCTCTATGTTAGAATATACTGTCGGATATGAGCTACTTCGTGAACCTCAGATCCGACAGTATATTCTAACACAGAGGCGTTCCCATGGTGATGGGGACGCTTCAGGTAAGAATACACTACAAACTTTGTACAAGACTGCCCCCTGCTGCCTGGCAGCACCCGATCTCTTACAGGGGGATATGATAGCACAATTAACCCCTTTAGGTGCAGCACCTAAAGGGGTTAATTGTACTATCATATTCCCCTGTAAGAGATCAGGGCTGCCAGGCAGCAGGGGGCAGCCCCCCCCTCCCCAGTTTGAATATCGTTGGTGGCACAGTGTGCCCCCACCATCGCCCCCCCTCCCTCCCTCTATTGTATTAAATCGTTGGTGGCACAGTGTGCCAACCACCATCGGCCCCCCTCCCTCCCTCTATTGTATTAAATCGTTGGTGGCACAGTGTGCCAACCACCATCGCCCCCCCCCCCTCCCTCTATAGCAGTAACATTGGTGGCAGTGTGCGGTCTCAACAGTAGAAGATTCATACTTACCTGCTTGCTGCTGCGATGTCTGTGTCCGGCCGGGAGCTCCTCCTACTGGTAAGTGAAAGGTCTGTGCGGCGCATTGCTAAAGAACTGTCACTTACCAGTAGGAGGAGCTCCCGGCCGTTCACAGACATCGCAGCAGCAAGCAGGTAAGTATGAATCTTCTACTGTTGAGACCGCACACTGCCACCAATGTTACTGCTATAGAGGGAGGGGGGGGGCGATGGTGGTTGGCACACTGTGCCACCAACGATTTAATACAATAGAGGGAGGGAGGGGGGCCGATGGTGGTTGGCACACTGTGCCACCAACGATTTAATACAATAGAGGGAGGGAGGGGGGCCGATGGTGGTTGGCACACTGTGCCACCAACGATTTAATACAATAGAGGGAGGGAGGGGGGGGGGCGATGGTGGGGGCACACTGTGCCACCAACCATATTCAAACTGGGGAGGGGGGGGGGGTCTGCCCCCTGCTGCCTGGCAGCCCTGATCTCTTACAGGGGAATATGATAGTACAATTAACCCCTTTAGGTGCCTGTAAGAGATCGGGTGCTGCCAGGCAGCAGGGGGCAGTCTTGTACAAAGTTTGCAGTGTATTCTAACTAGAAGCGTCCCCATCACCATGGGAACGCTTCTGTGTTAGAATATACTGTCGGAAATGAGTTTTCACGAAGTGAAAACTTAGATCAGAAAAAGCTTTTATGCAGACAGATCTTCGGATCCGTCTGTATGAAAGCAACCTACGGCCACGGATCACGGACACGGATGCCAATCTTGTGTGCATCCGTGTTCTTTCACGGACCCATTGACTTGAATGGGTCCGTGAACCGTTGTCCGTCAAAAAAATAGGACAGGTCATATTTTTTTGACGGACAGGATACACGGATCACGGCCTCGGCTGCAAAACGGTGCATTTTTCGATTTTTCCATGGACCCATGGAAAGTCAATGGGTCCGCGAAAAAAAACGGAAAACGGCACAACGGCCACGGATGCACACAACGGTCGTGTGCATGAGGCCTAACTGTTTCTTTACCAGAAAGGTATTTGCTCTGCATGTTGGTGCAATGCACACTGATGTACACCGAGATACACTCTACCTAAAGTTTAACTGATGTAGACCTGATTTAACATGCTTCGTGATGAATTAATACATAGCAAACCAAATTTCCTGGCAAAATTCAGCAAAGCATCCAAATCAAATTTGTGAAAAACTTTGCTCATCATTCAAATTAATACAAAAGCAACAAAACAAGATTAACTGCTAGAGCACTTGTTAAACACAGTCTACAGGAAGCTTCTTTCCATGTGATCCCTGTGACACTTGCAGTAAGTCAATGAAAAATGCATATGACAAATCAGCACCAGTCCGTTCATGTGGAAAGAAACTAAGAAATTATATTTTAGAAAAATAAGCTCTTTTGTATATGCTGTACAATGAATGGTTTAAAAGTGAGGCTGAATTCACTCTCAGATATTAGCAAATTGGCCCATTTAATATAGTGAAATCAAATTAATTCCATACAGAGGGGGAGATAAAAATGTTCATTCTGATGTTTTAAGTCTCTTGTAATTGTTCTTTTATATATTCTTACATAGAGGAAAGTTAAAACTGATTTAATTAGATCTTATGCTTTTAACTTTATGAGTGAAGACTGCCGTTATAGTAAAATAAATGAATACTTAAAAGAAATATTATAAATAGCACAGTGACAACTAGTTCAAGCATATTTTGTACTCAAAGCAGAATTTGACATTTCTGCAGCCCTTCTGGTACATGTAGAACGGTGGCAATCTACATATCTACTGGGACTCTAAAACCAACCAATTCTCAGTGGAGTAGAGCTGTGCTGTAGTCCCATGCACAGAGGATGTTGTCTTATCCTGAAACACTGTACAGAGAAGATCAGTCTTCTTACATCAGTCAATATTCCCCAAAAAGATTACAACTGTGTATTTTCCCTATCACATGCACATCAGAGCTGATGTAATAGAAAGCCAGTTCCTATTTGTATGTTTTTGAATAAAGTGACACCTAAATCATGCGTCATGTATGCAAATAAACATGTAGATATATTTAACAATATCTTATTGAAGAGAACCATGCATGGTCACATTTTACATGATTGAAATAATTTCTATTAACAAGGTATAAATATAATGGCACTTGAATATAGCATCCGTCACAATTTAATAATACAAGGCATATAGAGGTATACATAAGAGATCTGTTATTAGCTGCTTCATTACCGGAGTGTATATCCACTTTCCTTATAAGGCCATTTTATAAGTTATAGCAATGGGCCTATCTAACTGCAAATAACTGATTAATTTCTGAGCCAACCTACATGTTTTTTATATTATTTTTCATAGGCACCTTAGGCCTTTCTTTTGTGCCATGCGATAATGGAGATATTTTATGCAGGAAAAAAATAGAAACTGCTATACAAAGTATAGCTAAAACGCACACCTAGATTTTAAAATAAAAAATGTGTGCATGTTTGTACATTTTACACACCGACATATTGCTAAAACCCCTTCTATTTCTACTTTGGGAAACAACAATATATGAGCAACTAATATTGTAGTATGTAAGACAACATACACATGCCAAATTTCGAAATGTCAATTTGTAGAACATTGGTTCTTTATATATTTTTTTAAATATATTTTTTGCAATTTTACACAGTTATGTCTATATTCATAATTTTGGATGCCTATATAAGTAAGCATATTTTAAGCATTTGATTTGTCTAAAAATTAAAAACGCACTAAAAACGCATAAAAAATGCATGTGCATTTTTTTTATACTTTAAGGCCTCTTTCACACTTGCGTTGTTAGGATCCGGCGTGCACTTCCATTACACCGCAAGTGAATTGAAAGCATTTGAAGACTGATCAGTCTTCAAAATGCGTTCAGTGTTACTATGGCAGCCAGGATGCTATTAAAGTCCTGGTTGCCATAGTAGTAGTGGGGAGCGGGGGAGCAGTATACTTACCGCCCGTGTGGCTCCTGGGGCGCTCCAGAATGACGTCAGAGCGCCCCATGCGCATGGATGACGTGATCCGTGCGATCACGTCATCCATGCGCATGGGGCGCCCTGACGTCACTCTGAAGCGCCCCAGGAGCCGCACGGACAGTAAGTATACTGCTCCCCCGCTCCCCACTACACTTTACCATGGCAAACAGGACTTTAGCGTCCTGGCAGCCATGGTAACCATTTAGAAAAAGCTAAACATCGTATCCGGTAATGCGCCGAAATTACGTTTAGCTTAAGGCCGGATCCGGATTAATGCCTTTCAATGGGCATTAATTCCGGATCCGGCCTTGCGGCAAGTGTTCAGGATTTTTGGCCGGAGCAAAAAGTGCAGCATGTTGCGGTATTTTCTCTGGCCAAAAAACGTTCCTGTCCTGAACTGAAGACATCCTGATGCATCCTGAAAGGATTTCTCTCCATTCAGAATGCATTGGGATAATCCTGATCAGGATTTTTCCAGCATAGAGCCCCGACGACGGAAATCTATGCCGGAAAAGAAATACGCAAGTGTAAAAGAGCCCTAACATAAGTGGAATGATTTATTAATTGCAATTTTTGACTTTGAGTTAAAAATTAACCTGTTTATTTGTAATACAGGGGAATGGAGTGATTCACCCCTTCCTTCGTATTATTGAGTATATAGGGGATTGTGATAAATCTAAATGGAATAAATGAGTAGTGATGGACGGACATCAGCCCGGGATGATTCGTGAACGTGATCGTGTTAATGTGATCAAATGTTCTTGAACCGCAAGTTTGCGGCAGGCCCCATTCACTTTAAAGGCCTGAAAACCCTTCAGGTCATATTTTCAGCCACCAAATACTTACAGTACTAGAAGTGCACAAATCGTCCCATACTAGAGGGGGGTCAATGGCAAAATTTCCCACAAAAAATACGTATTTTAATCAGGGACCATTTTTATGCATCTTAAAGGGAAACTGTCAAAAATGTGCCCTGCTGGAGAGTAGAATTTTTTTATTTTAGACCACAGTAGTACAGGCCCCAAACATTAGGCATTCACCGGACAGTAAACATCAAGTAATTAAGTGGCTGGAGTTATATGAGACGGTCATTGGATATCAATTTTACTGCAGGCCAGTGGACTACAGGCCCCAAAAATTATTAATTCACCGTACAGAAAAGAACAATTGATAATGTGGCTGGAGGTACATTAGGCGGTCACCGTATAACAATTTTACTGTTTGCCAGTTAGATTACAGGCCCCCCAAATTATGCATTCACCGTACAGAAAACATCAAGTGATTATGTGGCGGAAGGTATATTAGATGGTCATAGGATATCAATTTTACTTCAGGCCAGTGTAGTACAGGCCCCAAAAATTATTCATTCAACGTACAGAAAAGAACAAGTGATTATGTGGCTGGAGGTATATTAGACGGTCATTGGATATCAATTTTACTGCAGGCCAGTACAAATACATGTCACATACATATGGTTAAAAGAACTAAAAATATAAAATTGGATTAAAAACATGGCTAACGAAATCCCCTTTCTTGAAAAAAAAACAAATAATAATAGTTGAAATTTGATAACACGTGGTCATCACAGGTGTTGAATTCCTCTGTGGCCCTAAACATTAGACATTCACCGGACAGAAAAGGCCTTTTATGCAGCTGTATTTACATAAGAAAGGGACCATTATTTATTCTGGGTTGTGGCGGATATGTGTGGGCTGGAATGAGGAAATTTAATTACACGAGTCATCACAGGTGTTGAATTCCTCCAAGATCCATGCCTCATTCATTTTTAGAAATGTGAGGTAGTCCACACTGTCGTGAGCTAGGCGAGTGCGCTTATCGGACACTGGACGAGCGGCAAGCCAAGAGTTCCATGGCAAATTGTGCCAGCTCTGGCCACAGGTCAAGCCTGCACACCCAGTAGTCAAGGGGTTCCTCGCTTCTCAGAGCGTCCACATCGGCCGTTAACCCAATGTAATCAGACACCTGTTGGTCTAGGCGTTCCCTGAGGATGGATAAGGAAAGCGGCTGTCGATGGGTTGGATTCAAGAATGATTTCATATCCGAAGTAAACAACACATCTTCAAACTGCCCTCTTTTTGCATGCGCTGTTTCTCTGTGGGTGGAAATTTCTCTGCCAGCGCCCACAATAGCAAAATGCAGCATCTCTGTAAATGCTGCATTCTGACAGCCTTTTGTAATGCTGGTAACATGTCCGCCATTTTGCATTTGTACTGGGGTCTAACTACATTGCCACCCAGTACTGGTCCTTGCCCTTTATGCTTTTTATACTGGGGTCCCTCTTCAAACACTGGAGCATGAAGGCCCCCATTTGCACTAAATTGGAAGCGGTGGAGCGCCATGGCTCCTGCTCATCGCCCAGGGGAATGTCATCCTCGGTCTCCTCCTCCAGCCATGGACATCACCATGAATGCCATAAAAGTTTAAAGCCTGCTCTTCTTGCTCTTCCTCCTGCTCTTCTTGCTCTTCCTCCTCCCCCCAGGCAACATACTCCTCTGACTACTCTAGAGTAGAAGAGGCAGGATGTGGAGCGCCAGAAGTGTGGCTTTGTGGGTTCGGACTGTGTAGTTCCCACTGGGCTGTGATGGGAGGCCAGGTGACTTCTTTTTTTTTTTTCTTTATTGTAGAAAATTGTGAATCTACAGATAAGAGAAAATAACATAGCACAGGAAAGTTACTTTCTTCTCAGGTACAATACTAAAATGGTATTACAATTATGAAGTTAGGACAATCATTTAATGACAATCTTGCATGGACCAAGGTGAAAGGACAGTTTACTTAATTCAGAAATAAACCATACTCACAAGAGTGTGCAACACAATTACTACACTGTTAGTAATTCCTGAAAGAAGTCCAGGGTAGCCAACATTTCTTAAATGTGATGTTTCTATTATTTTCCCACGATGCTAGTTCTTCAAACCTATAGAATTGATCTATTTTAGCTATCCACTGGGGTATGGGTGGGGTATCTTAAGATAACCAGTATTTGGGGCTCAAAAGGCGCGCTGCATCTAGAAGGTGATTAAACAATGGAGGAATAGGTTCCAGAGAGCTGGAAGTATGTACACCTAAAAGAGCTAATTGTGGTGTTATAGGGATATTTTAGTGGCAAAACCTGTTACTTTCTTTAAATATTTCTGACCACCATGTTTTAATTAGGGGGCAAGTCCACCAAATGTGAAAATATGAGCCCTTATCCTTACAGCATCTCCAGCAAATATCCCTGTTTTCTGCTTTATATCTACAGGTTACATCTGGGGTTTTATACTATCTTGTTAGGATCTTATAGGCATTTTCCTGTATACGTATGCATCTTGACGCTTTATGGGGTCTCAAGAGGATTTTAGAAGTTATTGCCTAGGAAAAAAGGTCTCAAGGTCTTTCTCCCAGTGTCCAATGAATGCAGGTTTAGGCATGAGAATAGGGGTAGAGAGTTTTTTATAAATCAGCGAGATCAGTTTAGGACGTGGGTCAAAGCCTACTAACAGACTTTCAAACCAGGTTAGCAGGCGAGTCAAATAACTTTTAGTTATGTTTTTGGATATAAAAGACCATAGAAAGGAAGTTAAAGGGGGTGAGAATTTACATTCCAGAAAGGTCTGAAATATAAGATTCGGTTTTAGTAAGGACCAGCTATTGTCAAATAGGGATACTACTGGATAAGTTGAGTTCCTTATTGATGCAGGAAGGCTACTCACTAGTGTATTAGGTGCAAATGCTAAAACGTCTCTAGTTTTGAGCAATGGGGATGGCAAAGGCGGAGCATGTTCAGTAGATTGAAACCAATCCCAGGTTCTCAATGTGGATTTGATTATTGGGTTAAGGGTTTTGGCTGTATACCTGGAGGTATCATTTCCTACCAATTGTCCTCTAAAAGGGAGCTCAAACTGGGATTGTTCTAGGTCAACCCATGGCTCATTCATTGTTCCTTTAATCCATACCACCAGTCTAGCCAGTAGGACAGCATTATTGTATAGTATCGGGTTAGGCATCCCTATCCCACCATGAGCTTTAGGTTTATTAAGAGTGTGTAATGCTAATTGTGCTCTTTTCCTAGCCCAAATAAATGATCTAATCACTTTGTTTACTGTTTTATAAAATGACTTAGGCATTGGGATTGGTAAAACCTGTTGTAGATATGTCAATCTGGGAATTATAAGGGATGTTACAATATTTTTCCTACCAAACTAGGATAGCATATGTTTATCAAGATAGGTAAGTTGCTCTTTTATTGAGTTTAGTAATGGGATATAGTTTAGACAGAATAGTGAGCCTGGATCAGAACCTATTTTGACACCCAAGTATGTAATGTGTGGGGTATCCCAATTAAAGGGAGATTTAAGTCTGAGTTCCTGAATAATTAAAGTGGGGAAACCTACATTTAGTATATGGGACTTTTTCATGTTGATTTAAAAATTTGAGAATAGGCCAAATTGTTCTATTATATAGTAGATATGGGGTAGGGCTACAATAGCATTTGTGACCATAATGAGTAGGTCATCAGCGAAGGCTGCTGCTTTATGTTCGAATCCACCCACTCGCACCCCTTGGATCCCCCTCTCTCTCCTAATAGCCTGTAAGAGAGTTTCCATAACTAAAACGAATAGTAGGGGAGAGAGGGGCATCCCTGTCTCGTCCCATTGCAAATAGCAAGGGAAGGGGAGAGAGAGTTGTTAACGATAACAGAGGCTGATGCATTGGAGTATAGGGAAAATACTGCATTAATGAATTGGTCTTGAATTCCAATAGTGTGTAACACTTTATTCATGTAATCCCAGTTAACTCTGTTGAAAGGCTTCTCAGCATCAGAGCTGAAAAGGATCATCGACCGGTTGTATCTTTTTGCGCAATATATGCAATTAAGGACTCTAGATGTATTCTCTTTACACTCCCTGCCCTTCACGAAGTCTACTTGATCTTTTTGGATCAGTGTGGGAAGTAAAACTGAGAGGCATGTCGCAAGCATCTTTGCAAGGATCTTTAGGTCTAAATTTAGCAGGGAAATCGGACGATAATTTGCGCAGTTGGAACTATCTTTCCCCTCTTTAGGAATCAAAATAATATGAGCTCTGGTCATATCTACTGACATTGGGGTACCCAGCAGAGATTTGTTACAGACACTGAGTAAATGAGGGCCTAAAATATTTGACAGTGACCGATAATATGAGGCTGGTAGGCCATCAGGGCCTGGGCATTTCGCTCTAGGGAGTAGTTTAATTGTGGCTTCTAATTCCTTCAATGTAAAGGGTGTTTGTAATGCTAGAGCCTGTTGTTCGGAAAGGGCAGGAAGGGACAGCAAATCCAAAAATGTAGTCACGTGTTCAAGTGGGGTGGATCCTTTTGAGCATTGGGTTCAGATTCCTTTAGGTTGTATAGAGAGTGGTAAAATTCTCTAAATTTGGCAGCTATGGTTGAGATAGTAAAGGCCATTTCACCATCCGCAGATTTAATTCTGTGTATGTAGTTAAGGGACTTCCTCTGTTTGATGCGTTGCATCATAAATTTAGATGCTCTATCCCCACGGGCATAGTATTTAAATTGCGCTTGGAGATAGTATTTGGCTGAGGCAGTATTTAATATTTTTTTTAGGGCTTCACGCGAGTCAGTTAGATCTCTGTAGTGGGTTTCTGACAGGGGTTGTTTGTGAAGGGATTCAAAATGGTGAATTTTGGCTAACAGAGCATCTATCTGAACTCTTCTAGCTTTTTTGACCCTAGCTCCCATGGAAATAAAGTGGCCTCTCATGTATGCTTTATGAGAATCCCATATCACTTGGTGAGGTGTTACTGAGTCACAATTCAAAGAGAAAAATTCCTCTAATACCTTTTGTGTTTGTGTCAGGGGATCCCCAGGGGAGATTAGTTGTTCATTTAATCGCCATTAAGGGATGAGAGTCTAGAGTGGGCATATCTAGTGTGGGCATATCTAGTGTGAAAAACACAGGGGAATGATCTGATAGGTAAATCAAACCAATACTGGCCAGATTACAGAACTGGAGATGTTCTTTTGATATAAATAGGTAGTCAATTCTATGGTAGGACCCGTGAACTGGCAAGAAGAAGGAGTAATCCCGAGTTCTCGGATTGAAGAGTCTCCAGACATCACAGACAGACCAACTATGAAGGTATCTCTTGAGATATCTGAGAGCCTTAGTAGATATAGCTGATCTTTTAGAAGTTGAATCAAGTTCTGGTTCAAGCGCAACATTAAAATCTCTGCCCAAAATCACTATACCCTCTTTATGTGAATCTAGCATTGAGAGAACTTCTGTTATCCAAGCAACCTGGCCAGTATTGGGAGCATAAAGATTGATAAAGGTATATACCTAGTTAGCAATAGAACCTTTAAGCATAATATACCGTCCCTCGACATCCTGAATATGATGAATATAAGATAATGGAAGATCTCTCCGTATCCCTATGATTACGCCTTTGGAGGCTGAGGATCCTGCTCCACAGTGGAAGCAAGTAGAAAATAGAGATCGCGTGAGATTCGGGTATCTATCAAATTTAAAGTGAGTTTCTTGGAGGAAAATGATCGAACATTTCTCTTTTCTCAGATAAGAGAAAACCTGGCTACGTTTAGAGGGGGAGTTAAAGCCCTTCACATTGAAGGAAGCTATGCAAATGCTAGCCATAATTCAATGTAAAGGGTGAGGTGAAAAAGTGTAATATTGATATTGAGTAGGATAAAATGGTATAAAAAAGTAATAAATAGCACTCAGCCTCCCGGGTGAAGCAGCAGGGCGTCCTTGCAGTCCATGTGTGGTTTGTAGAGCATGCATGGATGATTGAGTACCTGAGAGTATGATAGTAACAAAGGAAAAAAGGAAGAACATTATATAATACATTGCAATAACAGAGTAACCACTAATGCTGCAGAGCATAAGAGCTCTACGAACTCGGAAGGAGGGAATGTACAAATTTCCCAAACCTATCCCTCGTCATAGACCAGACAATGTAATGGTCGTAAAGCAAAGAATTAACTGTTTCCCATACGCCGATGTAAAACATATAAAAGCGCATACGGAAATGTGTACTCAAGCTCAGAAGATCGCATACAGAAGCGCAAGGTAAATCGCAATGGTTCCCGATTGTATTATAAGGGAACACAGGGAGAGGTGAACATTGCGGAGAGACTCGTTGCACAAACAGAGATATGTTTTACTGAGTTGCGATTAAACATAGAACTGACTTGGGTGTAAGGTGAGGAGACCGAACAGGTAATTATATACAGGCTATATATCTAACTTGCGAGAAAAGAGTATCTCTAACAAGGCAGATAGAAGCAATATAGTTATCTGAGTTGTTGAAGTCCCGGATGTTCATTCGTTTAAGAGTGGGAGTCTTCTTGGAGTACAGATGTTCCCTCTTCTTTCTCTTTGCGGCTTGGGGGTACGAGGAATCTCCCAAGGTAAGATGGTAGGGAGCTCAGGAAAAGCTGTCATCCCTTGGAACGCATCCTAATTTTCAATCGGTAATGGCTGGATCCCAAGGCGATCATAAATCTTCTCCAGGTCTTTGAATGAGGATATGAAAAGGTGACGTCCGTCGTGGGAGGAGAGGCCAAAAGGAAATGACCATCTATACAGGATCTTCTGAGCTCGCAGCCAGTCAGTAAGCGGTTTTAAAGCTTTGCGTTTTTTAATTGTCAATTGCGCCAAGTCCTGAAAGATGGAGATATCGTTGCCTTCCCAATTCAGGGGCGGGTTATTCCTGGCACTTGTAAGAATTGCTTCCTTGACTGGGAAGTATAAGAACTTACAAATTACGTCCCGAGGTGGCTCATTGGGTTGTGGCTTAGACCTTAGGGCTCTATGTGCCCTTTCAATGGTGACTTCATGAGCAGTGTCAGGTTCCAGGAGATGTAGGCAAATCTGCATCACCTAATCTGGAATGTCATTTGGAGCAGTAGATTCAGGGATTCCTCTGAAACGGAGATTGTTTCTTCGTCCCCTATTTTCTTGGTCTTCTACGGCCGTGTGCAACATGTTAAAATGTGCTTGATAATCTGCCATATTCAAAGACACTTCTCTCTGGTGAGTGATGAGTTTAGCTTGAATTTCTTCTAGTGACTCTACTCTCGTGCCAATATGACGTACAGTATGTCACTTCTGATAGCTGCCATTTCTGAACTCAGGGGTTCGAGAGCTTCTGCTAGTGTTTCTTTTAGGAAACTTCTAGATATTGGCAGGGTATCTGGGCCAGGGGAATCATCCCTACCTCCATTGGCACCATTAGAAGCTTGCTGTCTGTAGCCGGAGGATTTCGGTGTACTGGGCGCCATCTTAGTTTATTTTGCTACTGTCACCACCAGACATCTGTGAAGCTCTGACAGACGTTCTTCAGAACCTCCTGCTTGAGGTTCTTTTGTTTTGCTTTCGTTTTGTTATCTCGTTAGCCTCTCTCAGCTGTCATGTAGTTGCACTGATTGCATCCCTTTAAATCCCTTCCCATACTGCATCACTTTGCGGTTTATACAACTTCCTGGAGTGTGTACATGCTTGATGCTACAACTGATCCTTCTACAGATAAGTCTGTTCATTGATTTGTGTTTCCTGTTTGCTTGATCCTAGGTGACCCTGACTCCCTCAGTATTAAGTGTAGGGAGCCGGTGGTCGTGTCTTCTCACTATTATAGGGTGTTCAGGTGTCATACAGTCGAGGCACAAGGGCATGCAATTTTCTATCATAGAGATCTTTGCATGGGCTGGCTGAGAAGACAGGGAGAGTTTCAGTGCTTAAATAGGGGTCACCCTTTTGTTCCTTAGTTTTCTGTTACACCATCCGTGACAGCTACGCATGCAGCGGCTGCCATTAGAAGCTTGTTGTCTGTAGCCGGAGGATTTCGGTGTACCAGGCGCCATCTTATTTTATTTTGCTACGCATGCAGCGGCTGCCTTTTTGATGAATTTATCCATGTCGCCCGCATGTATCATCGATTTGGCAGTCCGGAGGAGTCAGTGGGTTTCTGGCCACCTATTTTGACCATTTTTTGATATGGGAAGCTATTAATAATATGCTAAGAGGGATAATCTGGACACAGAGCAGCGCTTCACACAGCCATCCACTCTCAGCGCAGGCTCTGCCCCCCCAGCCAGGTGCCTTCTTAAGGCGGTCGTCCCTAGGTGAGTAATGGGCTTACCGAGACTTATACATTGACAGCACAGGCTGCAGATGGCAACACTATTGTCAGTAGCTGACACGTTATAAAAAGCCCACACTGCAGAGCCATGTGCCGGCGTCCTGGGAGCGCCAGATTTGACCGTGCATGGTGGGTGGCTCACTCCAGATACATTTGCAGTCTGCTTTTTGCCTCTTGTGCACTGTGAGTTCTACCTGCTTCTCCTTCTCCTCACTATCTGCTGCTCCGCCTCTCCTTCTGAACTCCTCTCCTTTTCCTCTCTTCTGGGCACCCATATGACGTCAATCGATACACGTCATGATCATCACCTTCACCACCACTGACATTAGAAATCTCGGAGTAGGCAGCAACAGCGGGGACCTCCTTCATTGGACTGATCTGATCGTCAGACCGCTGGGTAGTGGCCGTTTCTACCTCCTCTTCCTCATCCAATACCAAGAATGGCTGTGCATCGGTAAGGCCTGTTAGTGGATGGGAAAACTATTCCTCTGACTCGAGTGGAGGGGCTATGGTGGTGGTGGTGTCTTTGGGGTACACACAGCAGAGAGTGAGGAGGGTGCTGATACAGAGGATGAGGAGGGTGCAGAAGCGGAATGCTGAGTGAGCCACTCAACCAACTCTGGTGCGTCCTTTGACGTAATCGCACGCACCTTCTCCAACTTCCCACTTAGGCTCCGGCCTGGTGCACCTGCCTGACCCCTACCACCCCTGCAGAATGGCCTGCCTCTTACTCTGCCTGTCATTTTCAAAATGACCCTGTGATAAAGTCCCTATAGAAGAGCAGTATTTATGGAAGCATGTACATTGCAGGCCTTAATCTATTTTATGGAAGCCGGTATATCAATCCCCTCTATCAATATTTTGTGGAAACAGGTATATAAAACCCAATAATGAGTATTTGCTGGAAGCTGGTAAATCAAACCCCTTAATCAATATTTTGTGGAAGCTGTTATGTCGCAGGCCTCAATCAATATTTGGTGGAAGCCGGTATATCAATGCCCTCTATCAGTATTTGGTGGAAACCGGTATATAGAACCAAATAATGAGTATATGCTGGAAGCCGGTAAATCAAACCCCATATTCAATATTTGGTGGAAGCTGGTGTATCGCAGGCCACAATCAATATTTGGTGAAAGCCGATATATCAATCCCCTCTATCAGTATTTTGTGGAAACAGGTATATAGAACCCAATAATGAGTATTTGGTGGAAGCCGCTAAATCAAACCCCTTAATCAATATTTGGTGGAAGCCGGTGTATCGCAGGCCTCAATCAATATTTGGTGGAAGCCGGTATATCAATACCCTGTATCAGTATTTTGTGAAAACAGATAAATAGAACCCAATAATGAGTATTTGCTGGAAGCTGGTATATCAAAACCCCTTAATCGATATTTGGTGGAAAATGGTGTATCGCAGGCCTCAATCAATATTTGGTGGAAGCCGGTATATCAATACCCTGTATCATTTTTTTGTGGAAACAGGTATATAGAACCCAATGAGTATTTGCTAGAAGCTGGTATATCAAACCCTTTAATCAATATTTGCTGGAAGCTGGTGTATCTGAGGCCTCAATCTATATTTGGTGGAAGCCGGTGTTTCACACCCCTCAATCAATATTTTGTGGAAGCTGGTATATCATACCTCTTAATCAGTTTTTTTGGGGGCAACAGTTATATCACACCAGTTGTAATTAGTTATTCCAATAGTGTTTGTCCCTCTATATAGCTGCGGTATCTGAGCAGAACCTCATAAAACTGCTGCACAATACAAATGCACGATAATATACTTTCTATGTTAGAAGGCATATTATAGGAATATCACACCCCTCTATCAGTTTTTTTGGGGGGGCAACAGGTATATCACACCAGTTGCAGTTAGTTATACCAATAGCGTTTGTCCCTCTATATAGCTGCGGTATCTCAGCAGCACCGCACACAACTGCTGCACAATACAAATGCACTATAATATACTTTCTTTGTTAGAAAGTGTATTATAAGTATATCACACTGCTTTGTATGTCAAACCTATCGATAGCACACTTATACCAGTCCTTAAAAGGACTTTTGTGGCCCTATTAGCTAGCGTTTTCTGTCCCTAACAGTCTTTCCCTGCTCCACACAGCAACCTCTCCCTACACTGGCAAAAAACAGAATGTAAAATGGCTGCCAGATCGGGTTTATTTATAGGGTTTGTCCTTATTGTGGTAATTTTCCCTGCAACAGCCAGATAATTAAGTGCCCTCCACACTTGTTACTCCTCTAATACTTACTTTTCATTGGTAGTTGGTGTTTCATTGGTAGTTGGAGAATGCACCTAATCCGTGTATTCTGTGTTGGTTGAGCCGCTGTAACTACATATATCTTTTAAAATTAATACTAGATTGTAACACAAGTCGTTATGTCTCTAGTCAGTGAGATCTCATCACAATGTGCAAATATCGGGAGAATAGAGTTGTCATAATATGCAAGTTGTGGGAAACTGTGACACCTTTTATTCTCCTGGTGCATATTGGGAAAGAGCGCACAGAGATCAAAACCGGCCTTTGAAGTAGGCAATATTTGCTGATGGGAGGGGGAGTGAGTTCCAAGATCCCAAAAATTTGTATAACACATGGGAAAAGTTTGGCAAAAGGGATAGGTCATAGAGAGCCTTCCTAGGAGGAGGTGGCCTGTGAGCCCAAAAGAGAACCTGATTCTGGTAGCTGTAATTCAATGATTCTACATTACTGAATAGTTATATGTCTTGTTTTTAAGGTTGTGTAATATTGTTTTGTTAACTGGTTTTGCTTTTGTGATTTATGTCTAGGATTTGATAGGCCAGGAATCTGTGACATAGTGTTGTAATTTAAGTGTTTCTGTCCTACATATAGGGTGTTTTGGTTTGTGAAATATCTTTTTCATTGCTTAAAGTGGTTATGAAAATTATAAAATTTTATCTTATTATTAATGCTGCACAATTGATTCTGTATACAATATATTTTCTCTCTTTTTCAATATACACTTTTGTTGGTATGCTTTCTTTACTGGCCATCCCCTAGAGAATATTTTTATTGCTCAATATTATTATCATCTTATTTAATATTAATATATTAATATTGTCGATAATCATATTTCTCACACCTGTGCCACTTATCCTGACCTCTGCCTGATTACCATATTGACCCTGTGCCAGCTGCACTAACCTATTCCCTGTTTTACCATATTGCACAAATGCTGCCTGCCCTGATATCAGATTGCTCTCTAAACCATTTTTCTGCCTGTCCTTTTGGTGCCATTCACCAGTGTCTCTTAACCCACCTGGGTCAGCAGACTCTGAGCAGAGATTACTGATAGAGGTAGTGGCC
The DNA here is from genome assembly GCF_014858855.1 of Bufo gargarizans. Taxonomy (NCBI): domain Eukaryota; kingdom Metazoa; phylum Chordata; class Amphibia; order Anura; family Bufonidae; genus Bufo; species Bufo gargarizans. Next base: position 397,856,153 of record NC_058083.1, on the reverse strand, counting down.
TGGTGCCCCTGCAGCAAAATTCTTAATATGGAGTAAAAGAGTGATTAGAAAGGGAACTATTTGACAATGCCCTCAGGAGTACCTACAAGTCAAATCCATTTAGTGGACCAGTGGGTCCACAGAAATTGCATTGCAAAATGTAAGTTGGCTTTTTGAGATCCACATTTCCAGCAATAAGTTTTTGAAAATTTTGGATAATCTAACATGGAAAAAAATGATTTTAAAAGAATGTGATTTATGTAACTGGAATGTATATGTATTGTATATATATATATATATATATATATATATACAGTACAGACCAAATGTTTGGACACACCTTCTCATTCAAAGAGTTTTCTTTATTTTCATGACTATGAAAATTGTAGATTCACACTGAAGGCATCAAAACTATAAATTAACACATGTGGAATTATATACATACCAAAAAAGTGTGAAACAACTGAAAATATGTCATATTCTAGGTTCTTCAAAGTAGCCACCTTTTGCTTTGATTACTTCTTTGCACACTCTTGGCATTCTCTTGATGAGCTTCCAGATGAAGTCACCTGAAATGGTCTTCCAACCGTCTTGAAGGAGTTCCCAGAGATGCTTAGCACTTGTTGGCCCTTTTGCCTTCACTGTGCGGTTCAGCTCACCCCAAACCATCTCGATTGGGTTCAGGTCCGGTGACAGTGGAGGCCAGGTCATCTGGCGCAGCACCCCATCACTCTCCTTCATGGTCAAATAGCCCTTACACAGCCTGGAGGTGTGTTTTGGGTCAAATGATGGTCCAACTAAACCCAAACCGGATGGAATAGCATGCCGCTGCAAGATGCTGTGGTAGCCATGCTGGTTCAGCATGCCTTTAATTTTGAATAAATCCCCAACAGTGTCACCAGCAAAGCACCCCCACACCATCACACCTCCTCCTCCATGCTTCACGGTGGGAACCAGGGAAGTAGAGTCCATCCGTTCACCTTTTCTGCGTCGCACAAAGACACGGTGGTTGGAACCAAAGATCTCAAATTTGGACTCATCAGACCAAAGCACAGATTTCCACTGGTCGAATGTCCATTCCTTCTGTTCTTTAGCCCAAACAAGTCTCTTCTGCTTGTTGCCTGTCCTTAGCAGTGGTTTCCTAGCAGATATTCTACCATGAAGGCCTAATTCACACAGTCTCCTCTTAACAGTTGTTCTAGAGATGTGTCTGCTGCTAGAACTCTGTGTGGCATTGACCTGGTCTCTAATCTGAGCTGCTGTTAACCTGCAATTTCTGAGGCTGGTGACTCGGATGAACTTATCCTCCGCAGCAGAGGTGACTCTTAGTCTTCCTTTTCTGGGGCGGTCCACATGTGAGCCAGTTTCTTTGCAGTGCTTGATGGTTTTTGTGACTGCACTTGGGGACACTTTTTCAAAGTTTTCCCAATTTTTCGGACTGACTGACCTTCATTTCTTAAAGTAATGATGGCCACTCGTTTTTCTTTACTTAGCTGCTTTTTTCTTGCCATAATACAAATTCTAACAGTCTATTCAGTAGGACTATCAGCTGTGTATCCACCTGACTTCTCTACAACGCAACTGATGGTCCCAACCCCATTTATAAGGTAAGAAATCCCACTTATTAAACCTGACAGGGCACACCTGTGAAGTGAAAACCATTTCAGGTGACTACCTCTTGAAGCTCATCAAGAGAATGCCATGTGCAAAGCAGTAATCAAAGCAAAAGGTGGCTACTTTGAAGAACCTAGAATATGACATATTTTCAGTTGTTTCACACTTTTTTGTTATGTATATAATTCCACATGTGTTAATTCATAGTTTTCATGCCTTCAGTGTGAATCTACAATGTCCATAGTCATGAAAATAAAGGAAACTCTTTGAATGAGAAGATGTGTCCAAACTTTTGGTCTGTACTGTATATAATTGAGATTATACATCTGGAGATGTAAAAGCCATATGGACTATGATCCTTCCTTACTATATATTTGTATATTGTCTTTGTTTAGAAAAAAACAATAAAGATATTTGAATACAAAAAAAAAAAAAAACATGGCTAGTGCCGATGACGCTGTCCTCAGCGTTACTATCTGACTACTATATCTCCTTGAAAAAACACTTTGGGCGATGATGGCAGAGGATGGGGCACAGGAGGAAAAGGAAGATGGATCATTTCCACTGTTATCAGGCCAGTCATTCACAAGTGGCTCGGAGGGTGGGTTCCTGTGCCAACAAATGCCAGGGACACAGTTCTGGAGGATAAGCAAGAGAAAGATGATGACGAGGAGAAACCCTATTCACAGCAGGGTGGCACCCAAAGCAGCTCATGGGCATCACTGGAGCGTGGCTGGGGGGATACAGAGGACACGGACAGTACACATCCCACAGAGGACAGCTTGTCGTTGCCTCTGGGCAGTCTGGCACACATGAGCGACTACATGCTGCTGTGCCTGTGCAATGACCGCCAAGTTGCCCACATTCTCACCAGTGCTGATTACTGGGTGGCCACCCTGCTGGATCCTTGCTACAAGGACAACGTGCCATCCTTAATTCTGTCACTGGTGAGTGATCTGAAGATGCACGAGTACAAGTGCACGCTGGTAGACGCACTGCTGATGGCATTCCCACCTGACAGCGCGGGGCTCAGTGGAAGCACAAGGCAAAGGCAGAGGAGGACGAAGAAGTCGCTAACGCAGCTGGGGTGCCGTCAGCACCTCAGAAGGGAGGGTTAGCATGGCCAAAATGTGGAAAAGCTTTGTCAGCAGGCCACAGCAACCAGCACTACCAGCTGATATGGAACGTCTTAGCAGGAGGCAGCAGAGGCGGCTCTAGACTTTGTGAGGCCTTAGGCGAAACTCGAACATGAAGCCCCCACGAACACAAGATATGCAAGCGGTAATAAAGATTAACCCTGGCTGTACTGTATGTGACATTATTGTGCATATAACCCTGTACTGTGACTAACAGTATAGGGTTAACATGCACAGTGAGTAACATCAAAGTACAGGGTATACACAGTGATGTCACAGTCAGGGTTAAGCAGCTGCATGCTTGGAGCACATAGTACAGGGCAGAGACGTGCACAGACATTTTGAAGGGCAGGGGCTTAAGTAAAAAAAAAAAAAAAAAGGGCACTTGTCATAATTTCAAAAAATGACTGCCCACATACATGATACAACACTGTCTGCCCACATACATGATGCCAAATGAAGGGACACTTTCAGATTGTTTTGTGGTCGTGGACATAATGTGGTGCTTATAGAACAGACTACACAGTGTAGACATATACTGTATATTGTGTGGCACAGTGTAGAGGTATACTGTATATTGGGTGGCACAGTGTATGCTATATGTGTATAACAAACATATTTCACATGAAAACTTACAATTACTTGGCTAGGCCCTTGGGGATCTCGGACACCACTTCAACACTTTGGCTGGGGGCTCTGCGGAGCTGATGTCGTGCTTTATCCTAATGAGAAAGATTTCATAATAAGGATTTGGAGAAGGGGCAGAGGGATAGCAGAGCAGGGAGAGGCTGGTGCTGCTACTAGGGGGTCATACCATGGGGGAGTAATAAAGCTCACCATAATGCCCCACAGTAATAATAATTCTCCTTATAATAGACAGTGCAATAAATACCCCCTTGTAATGCCCCCAGTTGAGCTAATGTTCCCATAGTGTCCCCCATAATGTGCCAATATAAAATGCCCCTATATAGTGCCCCATTAAATACCCCATAGTGCAGCTCTCCCCCTTCCTCATAGTGCCCCTATAATGTACCAGTATAAAATGCCCCTAAATAGTGCCCCAGTAGATGCCCTCAGTGTCCCCTATAATTTTCAAGTATAAAATACCCCTTCTTAGTGCCCCCGGAGATGACCCCATAGTACTCCTCTCCCCACTTCTAAATAGTACCCACCATAATATGTCCCAGTATAAAATGCCACTGTACAGAGCCCTCCATATAACATACCCCTTCTTTGTGGCCTCAGTAGATGCCCCTATAGTGCCCACCAATAATGTGCCGGCAAGAAGTGCAGCCATAGTGCCACCTAATAATGTGGCAGTAAAAAAATACCCCCAATGATGCCCCCAGACTTAATGCATTACTCCCCCTCCATTCATGTCACATTTCTCCCCCTCCATGTCACATCATTCCCTACTTTTTACATCACCCCCTTTGTGTCACATTTCTTCCTCCCCCCTTCCATGGCAGCAGCCCCCCCTTTCTCCATGGCACATTTCTCCCCCTCTATGGGCCTGGCAGCAGCACCTCTTACGCCCCCCATGGCACATTTATCCTTCTCCATGGGCCTTACCTCCCCTGACCCCCTCCATGATGGCACAGAGACTGGTACCAGTAAGTTATTATCATCATGACTCTGAGTCATGACTCACTGTTGTCGCCGGCAGCTGCAGGCCCTAAGGTTCAAAGTAGCCAGCAGGCAATGGGTGGGCGGGGGCACAGCAGCCAGCAGGCAACTGGCTGCCTGCTGCGCTGTTTTTGACTACTTGCTGCTGCTGTGGCCCAACCAGGAGTGGGCACTGGGCAGGGCAGCAGCATTAAGACACACACACACCTTGGGCTTCGGGCACCACTGTCTGTCTATGGGCGGCAGCCAGACACGGACTGAGGTGAGGGCCCTGTCTCCTTCTTCTTCTCCCCTGCTTGGCTGCAGAGCGCTCTGGGGCGGGGCTGGCAACGTTCAGAAGACGTGCCTGTGCGGCGGCACGCTCTGAGCCCCAGCAGCCACTGCTCTCGTAAAGAAGCTGATAGGGGCCTCAGAGCGGCCGCGGGCCCTGCTGAGGCTCTTATTAGTCCGCTTAGGCCACCCGCTGGCCACAGAAGCCAAAAATTGTATTTGCGGCGGTGTCAGGTGAGAGCCAGAGCAAGGCCCCCACCAGCGCGAGGCCTTAGGCAGCGGCCTAAGTGGCCTAATGGAGGAATCGCCTCTGGGAGGCAGCATTTCAGCAACATGGTGTAACAGTACAAGTGCATATGCCTACACGTACTGACTGATGGGTCTGGCCAGTGTTTTGTCTGAACTTGTGTTTAGCACGGCAGTAGGGGTGATTACAGACAATCGCAGCCTCCTGTCCACAGCCAATGTGGACAAGCTCACGCTCATTAAAATGAACCAGGCATGGATCCCACAGGACTTGTCTGTACCTTGTGCTGAATAGACAAGTAAACCGGCCTCACCCAGCTATTGTTATACTCCAGCACACTTTCTCTTTGCATTCTCTTTTCTATTTCCCAATGTTTTGGGGTCTTCCCAAATTTATAAAAAATAAAAAAATAAAATACATGAAAAAACTGTGTTGGCTACCTCCTCCACCACCGCTTCTACCTACACCGTTACGTCCACCACCTCTTTAACCTCCTACTCCACTTTGACCTCCGCCTCCTAATTCAACATTATTATTATAATTTTTTTTTTTATATTCTATGTTATTCTATGTTTCATATTTGAACCCAGTGCCTAACCCCTCCCTGGCAACCATTCTAATTACTGAGCCACCATGCTTATTACTAGAATATTTTTAAAATAAATATTTACCATCTAAATTTTTTAAATTACAATTAAGAAAAATCAGCTCAGTTTGACCTGTCAGGTAACCTCCCACTAAGCAAACTACTTGACCTTCACTAGCGGTTTTCTAATTTTCACAATGTAATTTACATTACTATGGAGGAAAATAAGCGCAGCACAGCAAGGTTTTGAACCAGTATTGCAATTAACAACAATAGAACTGTGATTAGTGATGTTATCTGAATAATCAATACGCCATACATTTCTGAATAAACACATTGTGTAATGGAATGCATGCCCAACAATGCTTGTCACTTTTTTAATTAGAGTTTCCAAATGGTACAAGCATTGTTGGAATCATGCTGAACATAAATAATTAAATACCTATCAATTGGATTCAGTTGTTTACAACTACACTTCTGCCATAAGCTTCTGTTCATGAAGTGGTTAGCAAAGCTATATCTACACTAATTTCTAATTTTCCCATGCTGCCATACACAGTAGAGTCACATTATTATGACTACCAGCTAATATCCAGAGCAACTGCTGTGTGCAGCATGGACAGCATCTAGATGGGTTAGGAGTGACTCAGTAAGTAATGGTAGGTAGCCACAGGTATTTGGAGCCATGCTGACTGCAGTGCATCCCACAGCTGCGGTTAGGTGCGTGTGAGTGGGTCCATAGAGTGAGTACGATGATCAAGGTGGTTCCATGTATGCCCAATTGGCTTAAAGTCTGGGGAATTAGGGGCCAGGACAGTACTTGAAAGTCTTGATCATGCTTTTCCGACCAATGTTGGACATTTCTAGCCATGTGACATTGTCTTATGAAAGATCCCATCCAGCCCAGGGAAGACAATCATCATGTATGGGTGTACATGATCTGCAAGGATGAATTCATAACCAAATCGATTGAAAGTGCCACATGGATAAGTGGGACCAGAGAACGCCACAAAATCATTCCCAAGACCATAACACTGCCACCACCAGCTTGTCTCCTTCCAGCAATGGTTGCAGGGTGTTTGTTCTTTGCTGTTTCTCGTCTGACACGCCAACATCCATCCGTTAGATGATTCAGAAAACATGACCCATCGTTATAGTCAATCCTTTGCCAATCATTGGAAGTCCAATTCTGATACTGAGGTGAAAATGTAAGCCTATTCTGCTGATATGTAGTTGCACATACGTCTGGTAGTCCCTGGTTCATTCTGGTGGTGAGATGCTATCTAATGCTATCTAATATGTATGGCCTGCTTTAGACTTAAAATGGTGTTTGCAGGTGGGCATTCACTGTCATAAATTTAGTTAACTTTACAATTTAAACATTTTTTTCTGAAAAGTGCTTGTCTTATGTTTGTGGATCACTCCATCTAGAGTAAAATCCTATATATTCTTTGTAAAGTGGCAATGACTTACAATGATGTATGCCATGTGTCTAGTAATACACAGTCTGTCAAGATCATTTAACGTCTTATTATGCTTTAATCCCTTAAGTGTTTAATCTAATAAAAGCATTCTTTACAAAATGGAATTTGATTGGCAGCACCTTGCTTATGGCAACCATGTTGTCTATCAACTTTTCCTGTCACCAGATATATTATACATAGCGTGATAGTTTCTAAAGAGGAAGAAAGATACCATGGTGAACATTCCATTACTTGCTGCCTAAGCTAGATAACAATGACAACAATGTAACTCTGTTCTCTCCAGGATACTAGCCAGGCCCCATAAAAAAGAATGGAGTTCTTTCTTTTATCACAGTGTAAACAATCAAATGAAAAAGTCACTTCAAAGTACAGTACTGTATGTGGACCTTTATTAGGTAAACCACATAAATGTTTAATAGTGTTACTGTGTATCTCATTGGTATCCAATAGAAATATTGATTATCTCTGTGCTAATAATTTATCTAACGAATAGCAGGCAGGATAGAATGATTATCATATTGCTGTCCCTTCCTTGATATACTGTAGAAGTGTGGTTTAGATGAATCCTGCTTGGAGCTGGTATACTATCATGTCCTTATATCAGTAGGTATTGCTGAAGAGCGGTGGCCAATTACAGATAAAACTAATATGGACAAAAATACTGGGACATATATCTGAAGGTCCCTTTAGACCAGGGGTGCACAACGTTTTCTGGTTGGGGGCCACATTGCCAGACTGAACCTATGACAAGGGCCGAAAATAACATTTGAAGGGATATTGCCAAATAAAACACAGTATTTATGGCATATTGAACATACAGTAATTTCTGGTTACACTTCCAGGACTCTCATCTAATGGAAGAAAACATGAGAAATACATGTGAGCAGGCACAAGACATAGACATACACTCACCTAAAGAATTATTAGGAACACCTGTTCTATTTCTCATTAATGCGATTATCTAGTCAACCAATCACATGGCAGTTGCTTCAATGCATGTAGGGTTGCGGTCAAGACAATCTCCTGATTTCCAAACTGAATGTCAGAATGGGAAAGAAAGGTGATTTAAGCAATTTTGAGCGTGGCATGGATATTGGTGCCAGACGGGCCGGTCTGAGTATTTCACAATCTGCTCAGTTACTGGGATTTTCCCGCATAACCATTTCTAGGGTTTTCAAAGAATGGTGTGAAAAGGGAAAAACATCCAGTATGTGGCAGTCCTGTGGGCGAAAATGCCTTGTTGATGCAAGAGGTCAGAGGAGAATGGGCCGACTGATTCAAGCTGATAGAAGAGCAACGTTGACTGAAATAATCACTCGTTACAACCGAGGTATGTAGCAAAGCATTTGTGAATCCACAACACGCAAAACCTTGAGGCGGATAGGCTACAACAGCAGAAGACCCCACCGAGTACCACTCATCTCCACTACAAATAGGAAAAAGAGGCTACAATTTGCACGAGCTCACCACAATTGGACTGCTGAAGACTGGAAAAATGTTGCCTGGTCTGATGAGTCTCGATTTCTGTTGAGAAATTCAAATGGTCAGAATTTGGCGTAAACAGAATGAGAACATGTATCCATCATGCCTTGTTACCACTGTGCAGGCTGGTGGTGGTGTAATGGTGTGGGGGATGTTTTCTGGGCACACTTTAGGCCCCTTAGTGCCAATTGGCCATTGTTTAAATGCCACAGGCTACCTGAGCATTGTTTCTGACCATGTCCATCCCTTCATGACCACTATGTACCCATCCTCTGATGGCTACTTCCAGCAGGATAATGCACCATCTCACAAAGCTCGAATCATTTTAAATTGGTTTCTTGAACATGACAATGAGTTCACTGTACTAAAATGGCCCCCACAGTCACCAGATCTTAACCCAATAGAGCATCTTTGGGATGTGGTGGAACGGGAGCTTCGTGCCCTGGATGTGCATCCCTCAAATCTCCATCAACTTCAAGATGCTATCCTATCAATATGGGCCAACATTTCTAAAGAATGCTATCAGCACCTTGTTGAATCAATGCCACGTAGGATTAAGGCAGTTCTGAAGGCAAAAGGGGGTCCAACACTGTATTAGTATGGTGTTCCTAATAATTCTTTAGGTGAGTGTATATGTATGTCACCAGATAGTTGGAGGCCGCACAGAATTGTATCAAGGGCCGCATGTGGCCCCCGGGCCGCAGGTTGTGCACCCCTGCTTTAGACAATTTAGAAGGCAATTGTCGGGAAGGACAATTGTCCATTGTCAGTGGAGGAGAAAGCTGCATTTGCACGCAGTAAGGAGAGGAGTGATTGCTAATGCCATCTCTCTTTCCCATACAGACACACTGTTTGCCAGTAGCAGAGTATGTTTAGACAGCACAATCTGCAACTAGCAAACAATAATGTAGGTGCCTACACAAACAATTCAATTACCTGACAAATCAGAGTTTTGCTCATTCATCGAATAATCGGCGGCACCTTTACACCGGCAGATAAATGCTACTTAGTGATTATCTAGAGGATTCTCGTCCCGTGTAAAACACCTTTTAATCACTGAATTCAGGTGTTTCATTCAGTCAAATATGAGAGGTATAATTGCAAAGTGGCAGGCCATGTTGCAGAGGATGTCGAGTGCTGAGTCGCATAGTGCATAAAAGTTACCAAAGCTCTGCTGACTCAATAACTGCAAAGAGTTTCAAAGCACCTCTGGCATTCACATCAGCACAAAAACTGTGTGCCAGGATATTCATGGCATGGGTTTTCATGGCTGAGAATCTGCAGGAAAGCCTTACATAGTCAAGCACATTGTCAGCATCTAATAGAGACTACGCCACCGCTGGACTCCAGAGCAATGGAAACATGTTCTGTGGCATGATGTGTCCTGCCTCTCTAACTGGCAGTCTTATGGACAAGTTTGGATTTGGCAAATGCCTGGAGAACGTTACCTGCCTGACTGCATTGTGCCAACAGTAAAGTTTGTTGGAGAAGGCATAATACTAAGGTGTTGTTTTCAGGGGTTGGCTTAGGAGTAGAGTTGAGCGAACACCTGGATGTTCGGGTTCGAGAAGTTCGGCCGAACTTCCCGAAAATGTTCGGGTTCGGGATCCGAACCCGATCCGAACTTCGTCCCGAACCCGAACCCCATTGAAGTCAATGGGGACCCGAACTTTTCGGCACTAAAAAGGCTGTAAAACAGCCCAGGAAAGGGCTAGAGGGCTGCAAAAGGCAGCAACATGTAGGTAAATCCCCTGCAAACAAATGTGGATAGGGAAATGAATTAAAATAAAAATTAAATAAATAAAAATTAACCAAAATCAATTGGAGAGAGGTCCCATAGCAGAGAATGTGGCTTCCCGTCACCCACCACTGGAACAGTCCATTCTCAGATATTTAGGCCCCGGAACCCAGGCAGAGGAGAGAGGTCCCGTAACAGAGAATCTGGCTTCATGTCAGCAGAGAATTAGTCTGCATGTCATAGCAGAGAATCAGTCTTCATATCATAGCAGAGAATCAGGCTTCACGTCACCCACCACTGTAAGAGTCCATTTTCATAAATTTAGGCCCAGCACCCAGGCAGAGGAGAGAGGTCCCGTAACAGAGGATCTGGCTTCATGTCAGCAGAGAATCATTCTGCATGTCATAGCAGAGAATCAGGCTTCACGTCACCCAACATTGGAACAGTCCATTGGCATATATTTAGGCCCCGGCACCCAGACAGAGGAGAGGTTCATTCAACTTTGGGTAGCCTCGCAATATAATGGTAAAATGAAAATAAAAATAGGATTGAATGAGGAAGTGCCCTGGAGTCCAATAATATATGGTTAAGGGGAGGTAGTTAATGTCTAATCTGGACAAGGGACGGACAGATCCTGTGGGATCCATGCCTGGTTCATTTTTATGAACGTCAGCTTGTCCACATTGGCTGTAGACAGGCGGCTGCGTTTGTCTGTAATGACGCCCCCTGCCGTGCTGAATACACGTTCAGACAAAACGCTGGCCGCCGGGCAGGCCAGCACCTCCAAGGCATAAAAGGCTAGCTCTGGCCACGTGGACAATTTAGAGACCCAGAAGTTGAATGGGGTCGAACCATCAGTCAGTACGTGGAGGGGTGTGCACATGTACTGTTCCACCATGTTAGTGAAATGTTGCCTCCTGCTAACACGTTGCGTATCAGGTGGTGGTGCAGTTAGCTGTGGCGTGTTGACAAAAGTTTTCCACATCTCTGCCATGCTAACCCTGCCCTCAAAGGAGCTGGCATTGACACAGCTGCCTTGGCGACCTCTTGCTCCTCCTCTGCCTTGGCCTTGGGCTTCCACTTGTTCCCCTGTGACATTTGGGAATGCTCTCAGTAGCGCGTCTACCAACGTGCGCTTGGTATGGTATGGATTTAGTGACAGAATTAGACTGGGATATGCACAGTAGCGTGTGTGTGTGAAGTTATTCTGAATGACCCTATGTACACCTTGAATATTATATACCCTTTTAGGGATAGATTTCAAATAGCTCTGATATAGCAGAAACCACTAAATTATGAAATTGCTAAATTGGGAATTGTATTTAAACCCAGAACAAAAAATGTGCTTTGACGGACACTAAATAACTTTCCCAGCCACAACAGGACAGCGGTAACGAGAGATTTAGCGGGATATAAATTTGAGGCCTAGTATTTAGGCGCTGGGTGAACGGTATGGATTTAGTGACAGAATTAGACTGGGATATGCACAGTAGCGTGTGTGTGTGAAGTTATTCTGAATGACCCAATGTGCACCTTGAATATTATATACCCTTTTAGGGATAGATTTCAAATAGCTCTGATATAGCAGAAACCACTAAATTATGAAATTGCTAAATTGGGAATTGTATTTCAACCCAGAACAAAAAATGTGCTTTGACGGACACTAAATAACTTTCCCAGCCAAAACAGGACAGCGGTAACGAGAGGTTTAGCGGGATATAAATTTGAGGCCTAGTATTTAGGCGCTGGGTGACCGGTATGGATTTAGTGACAGAATTAGACTGGGATATGGCCAAAAAATAACCACACTATTGCTGGTTAAATGCACTTGGTGACGGGCGCAGCTTGCCCCTGATGTAGTATATGGCCAAAAAATGAACAGACTATTGCTGGTTAAATGCACTTGGTGTTACAGCTTGACCAACCACACTACTGAGGGTTAAATGCACTTGGTGACGGGCGCAGCTTGCATCTGATGTAGTATATGGCCAAAAAATGAACAGACTATTGCTGGTTAAATGCACTTGGTGACGGGCGCAGCTTGCCCCTGATTTAGTATATGGCCAAAAAATGAACAGACTATTGCTGGTTAAATGCACTTGGTGTGATAGCTTGACCAACCACACTACTGAGGGTTAAATGCACTTGGTGACGGGCGCAGCTTGCCCCTGATTTAGTATATGGCCAAAAAATGAACAGACTATTGCTGGTTAAATGCACTTGGTGTGATAGCTTGACCAACCACACTACTGAGGGTTAAATGCACTTGGTGACGGGCGCAGCTTGCCCCTGATGTAGTATATGGCCAAAAAATGAACAGACTATTGCTGGTTAAATGCACTTGGTGTCACAGCTTGACCAACCACACTACTGAGGGTTAAATGCACTTGGTGACGGGCGCAGCTTGTCCCTGATGTAGTATATGGCCAAAAAATGAACAGACTATTGCTGGTTAAATGCACTTGGTGACAGGCGCAGCTTGCCCCTGATTTAGTATATGGCCAAAAAATGAACAGACTATTGCTGGTTAAATGCACTTGGTGTGATAGCTTGACCAACCACACTACTGAGGGTTAAATGCACTTGGTGACGGGCGCAGCTTGCCCCTGATGTAGTATATGGCCAAAAAATGAACAGACTATTGCTGGTTAAATGCACTTGGTGACGGGCGCAGCTTGCCCCTGATTTAGTATATGGCCAAAAAATGAACAGACTATTGCTGGTTAAATGCACTTGGTGTGATAGCTTGACCAACCACACTACTGAGGGTTAAATGCACTTGGTGACGGGCGCAGCTTGCCCCTTATGTAGTATATGGCCAAAAAATGAACAGACTATTGCTGGTTAAATGCACTTGGTGTCACAGCTTGACCAACCACACTACTGAGGGTTAAATGCACTTGGTGACGGGCGCAGCTTGCCCCTGATGTAGTATATGGCCAAAAAATGAACAGACTATTGCTGGTTAAATGCACTTGGTGTCACAGCTTGACCAACCACACTACTGAGGGTTAAATGCACTTGGTGACGGGCGCAGCTTGCCCCTGATGTAGTATATGGCCAAAAAATGAACAGACTATTGCTGGTTAAATGCACTTGGTGACAGGCGCAGCTTGCCCCTGATTTAGTATATGGCCAAAAAATGAACAGACTATTGCTGGTTAAATGCACTGGGTGTGATAGCTTGACCAACCACACTACTGAGGGTTAAATGCACTTGGTGACGGGCGCAGCTTGCCCCTGATGTAGTATATGGCCAAAAAATAAACAGACTATTGCTGGTTAAATGCACTTGGTGTGACAGCTTCACCCTGATGTAGGCTTTAGCCAAAAAACAACCACACCATTGAGGGTTAAATGCACTTGGTGACAGGCGCAGCTTGCCCCTGATGTAGTATATGGCCAAAAAATAAACAGACTATTGCTGGTTAAATGCACTTGGTGTGACAGCTTCACCCTGATGTAGGCTTTAGCCAAAAAACAACCACACCATTGAGGGTTAAATGCACTTGGTCGCAGCTTGTGCTGGCGCACCACAAGACACAAAATGGCCGCCGATCACCCCAGAAAAATGTGACTGACAACCGGTCTGGGCAGCCTAAAAACAGTGAGCAATTGAGTATCAGCAGCTCAATGACCCACTGCTGCAGATCGATCAATAATCAAGTCCTTTGGAGGAGTTAATCTGCCTAATCTCGCCCTACTGTCGCAGCCGCAACCTCTCCCTACGCTAATCAGAGCAGAGTGACGGGCGGCGCTATGTGACTCCAGCTTAAATAGAGGCTGGGTCACATGGTGCTCTGGCCAATCACAGCCATGCCAATAGTAGGCATGGCTGTGATGGCCTCTTGGGGCAAGTAGTATGACGCTTGTTGATTGGCTGCTTTGCAGCCTTTCAAAAAGCGCCAAGAAAACGTCACAAAAGCGCCAAGAAAGCGACGAACACCGAACCCGAAACCGGACTTTTACGAAAATGTCCGGGTTCGGGTCCGTGTCACGGACACCCCAAAATTCGGTACGAACCCGAACTATACAGTTCGAGTTCGCTCATCCCTACTTAGGAGCCGTAGTTCCAGTGAAGGGAAATCTTAATGCTTCATACCAAGACATATAGGACAAAAAATGTATGCATTCAACTGTGTGGGAACAGTTTGAGGAAGGCCCTTTTATGCTGCCCAGCACACAAAGCAAGGTCCATAATGGCATGATTGGTGAGTTTGGTGTGGAAGAGCTTGACTGTCCCTTTACAGAGACAAGAACTAGAACAGAGATTGCGAGCCAGACTCTCTTGTTCAACATCAGTGTCTGACCTCACAAAATCTTGTTGAAAGTAAAAGTAAAAGTAGTTGAAGCTATTTTAGCTGCAAAGGGTGGGACCAACTCCATATTAATAGATATTAAAGAAAGATAAATAGTTAATAAGTAGATAGATAGATAGATAGATAGATAGATAGATAGATAGATAGATATATGGATGGTGGCAGTTGAAGATTTACAGTTAGCAAGTTCTACCAGCTCAGTGAGGTGGCCAAGAAATAAGGAAAAGAAAAGAAGGTACAGATACATTTTAGTGAATAGCTCACTGGCTATCCTAACTTTTTAATAACATTCAATTACAAAAGTATTCACATCCAGGTGCTGGTTTGAAAAAATGTTGAATATTCCTGTGACGGAACACCTTTAAAACCTATTTTGTGTATCCAAAATATTATAGGGGTTGTTAAGAGAAAATACTTCATACATTCAATGTACAGTAGAAAGCCAATAGTAATAATAGTATGCCAAGACCAGATCACAGCAGTTGTATTAACCACCTCAGCCCCCCTAGCTTAAACCCCCTTAATGACCAGACCACTTTTTACAATTCTGCACTACACTACTTTCACGGTTTATTGCTCGGTCATACAACTTACCACCCAAATTAATTTTACCTCCTTGTCTTTTCACTAACAGAGCTTTCATTTGGTGGTATTTCATTGCTGCTGACATTTTAAAATTTTTGTATATTAATCAAAAATGACCGAAATTTTTGCCCAAAAAATTAATTTTTCACTTTCTGTTGTAAATTTTTTTTAAATAAAACTACATTTCTATATAAATTTTTCTCTAAATTTATTGTTCTACATGTCTTTGATAAAAAAAAAATGCAATAAGTGTATATTTATTGGTTTGGGTAAAAGTTATAGCGTTTACAAACTATGGTGCAAAAAAATTAATTTACACACTTTGACTTTCTGATCATCTGTCTGTCTGTTTCCTGAGGTTCTAAAATGCCCAGACAGTAGAAACAACCCACAAATGACCCTATTTCTGAAAGTAGACACCCGTATTCGTTGATGGGCATAGTGAGTTCATGAAAGTTTTTATTTTTTGTCACAAGTAGAGTTGAGCGGACACCTGGATGTTCGGGTTCAAGAAGTTCGGCCGAACTTCCCGGAAATGTTCGGGTTCGGGATCCGAACCCGATCCGAACTTCGTCCCGAACCCGAACCCCATTGAAGTCAATGGGGACCCGAACTTTTCGGCACTAAAAAGGCTGTAAAACAGCCCAGGAAAGGGCTAGAGGGCTGCAAAAGGAAGCAACATGTAGGTAAATCCCCTGCAAACAAATGTGGATAGGGAAATTAATTAAAATAAAAATAAAATAAATAAAATTAACCAATATCAATTGGAGAGAGGTCCCATAGCAGAGAATCTGGCTTCACGTCAGCCACCACTGCAACAGTCCATTGTCAGATATTCAGGCCCCGGCACCCAGGCAGAGGAGAGAGGTCCCGTAACAGACAATCTGGCTTCATGTCAGCAGAGAATTAGTCTGCATGTCATAGCAGAGAATCAGGCTTCACGTCAGCCACTACTGCAACAGTCCATTGTCAGATATTTAGGCCCAGCACCCAGGCAGAGGAGAGAGGTCCCGTAACAGAGGATCTGGCTTCATGTCAGCAGAGAATCAGTCTGCATGTCATAGCAGAGAATCAGGCTTCACGTCAGCCACCAGTGCAACAGTCCATTGGCATATATTTAGGCCCAGCACCCAGGCAGAGGAGAGAGGTCCCGTAACAGAGGATCTGGCTTTATGTCAGCAGAGAATCACTCAGCATGTCATAGCAGAGAATCAGGCTTCACGTCAGCCACCACTGCAACAGTCCATTGGCATATATTTAGGCCCAGCACACAGGCAGAGGAGAGAGGTCCCGTAACAAAGGATCTGGCTTCATGTCAGCAGAGAATCAGTCTGCATGTCATAGCAGAGAATCAGGCTTCACGTCAGCCACCAGGGCAACAGTCCATTGTCATATATTTAGGCCCAGCACACAGGCAGAGGAGAGAGGTCCCGTAACAGAGGATCTGGCTTCATGTCAGCAGAGAATCAGTCTGCATGTCATAGCAGAGAATCAGGCTTCACGTCAGCCACCACTGCAACAGTCCATTGAAATATATTTAGGCCCAGCACACAGGCAGAGGAGAGAGGTCCCGTAACAGAGAATCTGTCTTCATGTCAGCAGAGAATTAGTCTGCATGTCATAGCAGAGAATCAGGCTTCACGTCAGCCACCACTGCAACAGTCCATTGTCAGATATTTAGGCCCAGCACCCAGGCAGAGGAGAGAGGTCCCGTAACAGAGGATCTGGCTTCATGTCAGCAGAGGATCAGTCTGCATGTCATAGCAGAGAATCAGGCTTCACGTCAGCCACCACTGCAACAGTCCATTGGCATATAATTAGGCCCAGCACACAGGCAGAGGAGAGAGAGGTCCCGTAACAGAGAATCTGTCTTCATGTCAGCAGAGAATCAGTCTGCATGTCATAGCAGAGAATCAGGCTTCACGTCAGCCACCACTGCAACAGTCCATTGCCATATATTTAGGCCCAGCACACAGGCAGAGGAGAGAGGTCCCGTAACAGAGAATCTGTCTTCATGTGAGCAAAGAATTAGTCTGCATGTCATAACAGAGAATCAGGCTTCACGTCAGCCACCACTGCAACAGTCCATTGGCATATAATTAGGCCCAGCACACAGGCAGAGGAGAGAGGTCCCGTAACAGAAAATCTGTCTTCATGTCAGCAGAGAATTAGTCTGCATTTCATAGCAGAGAATCAGGCTTCACGTCAGCCACCACTGCAACAGTCCATTGGCATATATTTAGGCCCAGCACCCAGGCAGAGGAGAGAGGTCCCGTAACAGAGGATCTGGCTTCATGTCAGCAGAGAATCAGTCTGCATGTCATAGCAGAGAATCAGGCTTCACGTCACCCAACATTGGAACAGTCCATTGGCATATATTTAGGCCCCGGCACCCAGACAGAGGAGAGGTTCATTCAACTTTGGGTAGCCTCGCAATATAATGGTAAAATGAAAATAAAAATAGGATTGAATGAGGAAGTGCCCTGGAGTACAATAATATATGGTTAAGGGGAGGTAGTTAATGTCTAATCTGGACAAGGGACGGACAGGTCCTGTGGGATCCATGCCTGGTTCATTTTTATGAACGTCAGCTTGTCCACATTGGCTGTAGACAGGCTGCTGCGTTTGTCTGTAATGACGCCCCCTGCCGTGCTGAATACACGTTCAGACAAAACGCTGGCCGCCGGGCAGGCCAGCACCTCCAAGGCATAAAAGGCTAGCTCTGGCCACATGGACAATTTAGAGACCCAGAAGTTGAATGGGGCCGAACCATCAGTCAGTACGTGGAGGGGTGTGCACACGTACTGTTCCACCATGTTAGTAAAATGTTGCCTCCTGCTAACACGTTGCGTATCAGGTGGTGGTGCAGTTAGCTGTGGCGTGTTGACAAAACTTTTCCACATCTCTGCCATGCTAACCCTGCCCTCAGAGGAGCTGGCCGTGACACAGCTGCCTTGGCGACCTCTTGCTCCTCCTCTGCCTTGGCCTTGGGCTTCCACTTGTTCCCCTGTGACATTTGGGAATGCTCTCAGTAGCGCGTCTACCAACGTGCGCTTGTACTCGCGCATCTTCCTATCACGCTCCAGTGCAGGAAGTAAAGTGGGCACATTGTCTTTGTACCGTGGATCCAGCAGGGTGGCAACCCAGTAGTCCGCACACGTTAAAATGTGGGCAACTCTGCTGTCGTTGCGCAGGCACTGCAGCATGTAGTCGCTCATGTGTGCCAGGCTGCCCAGGGGTAAGGACAAGCTGTCCTCTGTGGGAGGCGTATCGTCATCGTCCTGCCTTTCCCCCCAGCCACGCACCAGTGATGGGCCCGAGCTGCGTTGGATGCCACCCCGCTGTGACCATGCTTCATCCTCATCCTCCTCCACCTCCTCCTCATCCTCGTCCTCCTCGTCCTAGAGTAGTGGGCCCTGGCTGGCCACATTTGTACCTGGCCTCTGCTGTTGCAAAAAACCTCCCTCTGAGTCACTTCGAAGAGACTGGCCTGAAAGTGCTAAAAATGACCCCTCTACCTACTCCTCCTCCTCCTGGGCCACCTCCTCTTCCATCATCGCCCTAAGTGTTTTCTCAAGGAGACATAGAAGTGGTATTGTAACGCTGATAACGGCGTCATCGCCACTGGCCATGTTGGTGGAGTACTCGAAACAGCGCAACAGGGCACACAGGTCTCGCATGGAGGCCCAGTCATTGGTGGTGAAGTGGTGCTGTTCCGCAGTGCGACTGACCCGTGCGTGCTGCAGCTGAAACTCCACTATGGCCTGCTGCTGCTCGCACAGTCTGTCCAGCATGTGCAAGGTGGAGTTCCACTTGGTGGGCACGTCGCATATTAGGCGGTGAGCGGGAAGGCCGAAGTTACGCTGTAGCGCAGACAGGCGAGCAGCGGCAGGATGTGAACGCCGGAAGCGCGAACAGACGGCCCGCACTTTATGCAGCAGCTCTGACATGTCGGGGTAGTTGTGAATGAACTTCTGCACCACCAAATTCAGCACATGCGCCAGGCAAGGGATATGCGTCAAACCGGCTAGTCCCAGAGCTGCAACGAGATTTCGCCCATTATCGCACACCACCAGGCCGGGCTTGAGGCTCACCGGCAGCAACCACTAGTCGGTCTGTTGTTCTATACCACGCCACAACTCCTGTGTGGTGTGGGGCCTGTCCCCCAAACATATGAGTTTCAGAATGGCCTGCTGACGTTTACCCCGGGCTGTGCTGAAGTTGGTGGTGAAGGTGTGTGGCTGACTGGATGAGCAGGTGGAAGAAGCCGAGAAGGAGGAGGTGGCAACAGGTGGCAAAGAATGTTGCCCTGCGATCCTTGGCGGCGGAAGGACGTGCGCCAAACAGCTCTCCGCCTGGGGCCCAGCTGCCACTACATTTACCCAGTGTGCAGTTAGGGAGATATAGCGTCCCTGGCCGTGCTTACTGGTCCACGTATCTGTGGTTAGGTGGACCTTGCTACAGATGGCGTTGCGCAGTGCACACTTGATTTTATCGGATACTTGGTTGTGCAGGGAAGGCACGGCTCTCTTGGAGAAGTAGTGCCGGCTGGGAACAACATACTGTGGGAAAGCAAGCGACATGAGCTGTTTGAAGCTGTCTGTGTCCACCAGCCTAAATGACAGCATTTCATAGGCCAGTAGTTTAGAAATGCTGGCATTCAGGGCCAGGGATCGAGGGTGGCTAGGTGGGAATTTACGCTTTCTCTCAAATGTTTGTGAGATGGATAGCTGAACGCTGCCGTGTGACATGGTTGAGATGCTTGGTGACGGAGGTGGTGGTGGTGTTGGTGGTACATCCCCTGTTTGCTGGGCGGCAGGTACCAACGTTCCTCCAGAGGCGGAGGAAGAGGCCGAGGCGGCAGCAGCAGAAGAGGCCGAGGCGGCAGCAGCAGAAGAGGTAGCAGGGGGAGCCTGAGTGACCCCCTTTGTTTTTAAGGTGTTTACTCCACTGCAGTTCATGCTTTGCATGCAGGTGACTGGTCATGCAGGTTGTGCTAAGGTTCAGAACGTTAATGCCTCGCTTCAGGCTCTTATGGCACAGCGTGCAAACCACTCGGGTCTTGTCATCAGCACATTGTTTGAAGAAGTGCCATGCCAGGGAACTCCTTGAAGCTGCCTTTGGGGTGCTCGGTCCCAGATGGCGGCGGTCAGTAGCAGGCGGAGTCTCTTGGCGGCGGGTGTTCTGCTTTTGCCCACTGCTCCCTCTTTTGCTACGCTGTTGGCTCGGTCTCACCACTGCCTCTTCCTCCGAACTGTGAAAGTCAGTGGCACGACCTTCATTCCATGTGGGGTCTAGGACCTCATCGTCCCCTGCATCGTCTTCCACCCAGTCTTCCTCCCTGACCTCCTGTTCAGTCTGCACACTGCAGAAAGACGCAGCAGTTGGCACCTGTGTTTCGTCATCATCAGAGACTTGCTGATGTGGTATTCCCATGTCCTCATCATCAGGAAACATAAGTGGTTGTGCGTCAGTGCATTCTATGTCTTCCACCGCTGGGGAAGGGCTAGGTGGATGCCCTTGGGAAACCCTGCCAGCAGAGTCTTCAAACAGCATAAGAGACTGCTGCATAACTTGAGGCTCAGACAGTTTCCCTGATATGCATGGGGGTGATGTGACAGACTGATGGGGTTGGTTTTCAGGCGCCATCTGTGCGCTTTCTGCAGAAGACTGGGTGGGAGATAATGTGAACGTGCTGGATCCACCGTCGGCCACCCAATTGATTAATGCCTGTACCTGCTCAGGCCTTACCATCCTTAGAACGGCATTGGGCCCCACCATATATTGCTGTAAATTCTGGCGGCTACTGGGACCTGAGGTAGTTGGTACACTAGGACGTGTGGATGTGGCAGAACGGCCACGTCCTCTCCAGCACCAGAGGGTCCACTAACACCACCACGACCATGTCCATGTCCGCGTCCCTTACTAGATGTTTTCCTCATTGTTATCGTTCACCACAACAACAAAAATATTATTTGGCCCAATGTATTGAATTCAAATTTAGGCCTTTTTTTACAGACACCTAATACTATCTGGCTATCTATTTAGGTACCGTATTACACTAATACAGGCACAGCAGTAACCACCGATTTAGCTGACTATGAATTTAAGGCTTAGTATTTAGGCGCTGGATGACAGGTATACGTTTTACGGACAGAATTAGGCTGGGATATGCACAGTAGCGTGTGTGTGAAGTTATTCAGAATGACCCTATCAGCACCTTGATTCTGATATACCCTTTTAGGGATGTATTTAAAGTAGGCCTGATACAGCAGAAACCACTAAATTAGGAAATTGCTAAATTGGGAATTGTATTTCAACCCAGAACAAAAACTGTGCTTTGACGGACACTAAATAACTTGCCCAGCCACAACAGTACAGCAGTAACGACAGATTTAGCAGGATATAAATTTGAGGCCTAGTATTTAGGCGCTAGGTGACAGGTATACGTTTACCGACAGAATTAGACTTGGAAATGCACTGTAGCGTGTGTGAAGTTATTCAGAATGACCCTATCTGCACCTTGAATATTATATACCCTTTTAGGGATAGATTTCAAATAGCTCTGATACAGCAGAAACCACTAAATTAGGAAATTGCTAAATTGGGAATTGTATTTCAACCCAGAACAAAAACTGTGCTTGCACGGACACTAAATAACTTGCCCAGCCACAACAGTACAGCAGTAACGACAGATTTAGCAGGATATAAATTTGAGGCCTAGTATTTAGGCGCTGGGTGACAGGTATAGGTTTACTGACAGAATTAGACTTGGAAATGCACATTAGCGGGTGTGTGAAGTTATTCTGAATGACCCTATGTGCACCTTGAATATGATATACCCTTTTAGGGATAGATTTCAAATAGCTCTGATACAGCAGAAACCACTAAATTATGAAATTGCTAAATTGGGAATTGTATTTTAACCCAGAACAAAAACTGTGCTTTGACGGACACTAAATAACTTGCCCAGCTACAGCAGTAACGACAGATTTAGCTGGATATAAATTTGAGGCCTAGTATTTAGGCGCTTGGTGACAGGTATAGGTTTACTGACAGAATTAGACTTGGAAATGCACAGTAGCAGGTGTGTGAAGTTATTCTGAATGACCCTATGTGCATCTTGAATATGATATACCCTTTTAGGGATAGATTTCAAATAGCTCTGATACAGCAGAAACCACTAAATTATGAAATTGCTAAATTGGGAATTGTATTTCAACCCAGAACAAAAAATGTGCTTTGACGGACACTAAATAACTTGACCAGCCACACCAGTAACGACAGATTTAGCTGGATATAAACTTGAGACCTAGTATTTAGGCGCTGGGTGACAGGTATACGTTTACTGACAGAATTAGACTGGGATATGGCCAAAAAATAACCACACTATTGATGGTTAAATGCACTTGGTGTGATAGCTTGACCAACCACACTACTGAGGGTTAAATGCACTTGGTGACAGGCGCAGCTTGCCCCTGATGTAGTATATGGCCAAAAAATAAACAGACTATTGCTGGTTAAATGCACTTGGTGTGACAGCTTCACCCTGATGTAGGATTTAGCCAAAAATCAACCACACCATTGAGGGTTAAATGCACTTGGTGACAGGCGTAGCTTGCCCCTGATGTAGTATATGGCCAAAAAATAAACAGACTATTGCTGATTAAATGCACTTGGTGTGACAGCTTCACCCTGATGTAGGCTTTAGCCAAAAAACAACCACACCATTGAGGGTTAAATGCACTTGGTGACAGGCGCAGCTTGCCCCTGATGTAGTATATAGCCAAAAAATAAACAGACTATTGCTGGTTAAATGCACTTGGTGTGACAGCTTCACCCTGATGTAGGCTTTAGCCAAAAAACAACCACACCATTGAGGGTTAAATGCACTTGGTGACAGGCGCAGCTTGCCCCTGATGTAGTATATGGCCAAAAAATAAACAGACTATTGCTGGTTAAATGCACTTGGTGTGACAGCTTCACCCTGATGTAGGCTTTAGCCAAAAAACAACCACACTATTGAGGGTTAAATGCACTTGGTGACAGGCGCAGCTTGCCCCTGATGTAGTATATGGCCAAAAAATAAACAGACTATTGCTGGTTAAATGCACTTGGTGTGACAGCTTCACCCTGATGTAGGCTTTAGCGAAAAAACAACCACACCATTGAGGGTTAAATGCACTTGGTCGCAGCTTGTGCTGGCGCACCACAAGACACAAAATGGCCGCCGATCACCCCAGAAAAAAATGACTGACAAACAGTCTGGGCAGCCTAAAAACAGTGAGCAATTGAGTATCAGCAGCTCAATGATCCACAGCTGCAGATCGATCAATAATCAAGTCCTTTGGAGGAGTTAATCTGCCTAATCTCGCCCTACTGTCGCAGCCGCAACCTCTCCCTATGCTGATCAGAGCAGAGTGACGGGCGGCGCTATGTGACTCCAGCTTAAATAGAGGCTGGGTCACATGGTGCTCTGGCCAATCACAGCCATGCCAATAGTAGGCATGGCTGTGATGGCCTCTTGGGGCAAGTAGTATGACGCTTGTTGATTGGCTGCTTTGCAGCCTTTCAAAAAGCGGCAAGAAAGCGACGAACACCGAACCCGAACCCGGACTTTTACGAAAATGTCCAGGTTCGGGTCCGTGTCACGGACACCCCAAAATTCGGTACAAACCCGAACTATACAGTTCGGGTTCGCTCATCCCTAGTCACAAGTTATCGGAAATGATTTTTTTTTTTTTCTTACAAAGTCTCATATTCCACTAACTTATGACAAAAAATAACATTTTACATGAACTCACCATACCCCTTATGGAATACCTTGGGGTGTCTTCTTTCTAAAATGGGGTCACTTGTGGGGTATTTATACTGCCCTTGAATTTTAGGGCCCCTAAAGTACAGGGTGGGCCATTTATATGGATACACCTTAATAAAATGGGAATGGTTGGTGATATTAACTTCCTATTTGTGGCACATTAGTATATGTGAGGGGGGAAACTTTTCAATATGGGTGGTGACCATGTCGGCCATTTTGAAGTCGGCCATTTTGAATCCAAATTTAGTTTTTTCAATAGGAAGAGGGTCATGTGACACATCAAACATCAAACATATTGGGATATTCATAAGAAAAACAATGGTGTGCTTGGTTTTAACATAACTTTATTCTTTCATGAGTTATTTACAAGTTTCTGACCACTTATAAAATGTGTTCAATGTGCTGCCCATTGTGTTGGATTGTCAATGCAACCCTCTTCTCCCACTCTTCACACACTGATAGCAACACCGCAGGAGAAATGCTAGCACAGGCTTCCAGTATCCCTAGTTTCAGGTGCTGCACATCTCGTATCTTCACAGCAGCTCTGTAGTGATTGTGCAGTTATATAAAAAAAAATAATGTTGTCACTGCGGCGGGGCGGGCGTGGGTGAACGCATGTGTGGGCGACCGATCAGGCCTGATCGGGCAAACACTGTGTTTTGGGTGGAGGGCGAGCTAAGGTGACACTCATACTATTATAGATCTGACTGATCAGTTCTGATTACTTACAGATACTATAAAGTAACAATGCTGATTAGTGATTCGCTGCAATACGCTGATCAGTGAATCAGTGACTGCGGTGCGGTGCGGTGGGCTGGGCACTAACTGAAGCTAACTACCTACCAAAGGGGCCTAAACTAACCTAAACCTAACAGTCAATACTGGTGAAAAAAAAAATGTGACTGATCACTTTTTTCCCTTTCACTAGTGATTGACAGGGGTGATCAAGGGGTTAATTGGGGTGATGGGGGGGTAATCTGGGGCTAAATATGTAGTGCTTGGTGTACTCACTGTGATCTGTGCTCTCTGCTGGGACCAACCGACGAAAAGGACCCAGCAGAGAGCACAGAAGCCATTTAACACACTATATTTATAAATATAATGTGTTATATGGCTTGTGGTTCGTTATTTTAAAAGTCACCAACCTGCCAGCGCTGATCATTGGCTGGCAGGCTGGTGACCAACTCCTTCTGCACCTTTTGCAGACCCACACTGCACATGTGCGGGCCGGATATGAGCGTCATCTCGCGTCTCGCGAGATGACGCATCAATGCGTCAAGGAGGAATAACCCGGCCGCTCGCAGGATGCATCCCTAAGTTAGGCGGTTGGGAGGTGGTTAACATACATGTGTCACGGCTGAGGATGGGGGAAACCCTCAGCCGTGCGGTATCAGAAGGCGGATGGTCAATGCCAGGCCAGGACAGGAATCAGGTCACCTCCTACACATCCCTAATTCTGACCCTGTCTCCTATCCGTATGAGCCAACCCTGAAGGTAGGAGGGCTCATACTCCGGAACCTGATATTCCTGCTAGCCCTCAGGGTGGCCGTGGACTAGGAGCAGGGTAAGACGACCTGTTCCTCCTAGACACGGAGGAACAGGAGTCTCACTGGCCAAGCTACATAGAAAGGGGAACATGAACAGACATTTGGCAATGACAGGTAAGTGAGACTAGTACCACACTTACCTGCCATAGACACACAAACTGGAACCCACGTGCAAGTGCTGCTGTCCACAACAAACACAAAGGACACAGCACACAACAGACATCACACGGGAACCCAGGAAACCATATGCTGCAATAAATAAAGACCAAGCAAACATCTTCTAAACACCATACGTGAACTTATGACCAGAAGGGTGTCCCCCACTGGCAGATGGAATTACACAGGAGGCT
Organism: Bufo gargarizans; assembly: GCF_014858855.1. Taxonomy (NCBI): domain Eukaryota; kingdom Metazoa; phylum Chordata; class Amphibia; order Anura; family Bufonidae; genus Bufo; species Bufo gargarizans. The sequence goes on along the minus strand of NC_058083.1, from coordinate 397,830,372 downwards.
GCTCCAGCTAACCATGGCTGAAGTACCCTTCAGACTAGTGATATACACTGAGGCTTTATAGGCCCAAGTAGCCACACCCAACAGACACCCAGTGTTCACACACACAGAAGGGAATTAACCCTTCCAACACAAGGCAAGGGAAGACGGCCACTTAAAGGGGAAATACACACAAACATACAATTCACCTGTTGCCGCAGGCAACGGCATGCGTGGCAACCATGTCCTGGGGATCAGCCATAGGGCTGAGACACTGCCACCACATGCACACAACACCACACATTGCCACGGGCAACCAAGCGAAGGAAAGTGTCACAAAACACACCATAGGCCGTGACAACATGATATTGGAAACATTTAATGAATGCCAGTAGTACTTGTATACAGCACTGGGAGTATTATAGAATACATATATGTTCAGTTCATTAAGGCTATTTTCACACTGGCATTTCTGGGTCCGCTTGTGAGATCTGTTTCAGGGCTCCCACAAGCAGACCAAAACGGATTAGTTCAGCCCTGATGCATTCTGAATGGATAAGGATCCTGTTCGGAATGCATCAGTTTGGCTGCGTTTGGTCTTGTTGTGCCTGTATTCCGCTTTTGAGGCGCACACTAAGACACAGCTTGCAGCGTTTTGGTGTCCGCCTGACGATGCGGAGCCAAACAAATCCGTCCTGACTTACAACGTAAGGCTACTTTCACACTAGCGTTCGTCGGTCCGCTCGTGAGCTCCGTTTGAAGGGGCTCACGAGCGGACCCGAACGCAGCCGTCCAGCCCTGATGCAGTCTGAATGGAGCGGATCCGCTCAGACTGCATCAGTCTGGCGGCGTTCAGCCTCCGCTCGCCTCCGCACGGACAGGCGGACAGCTGAACGCTGCTTGCAGCGTTCGGGTGTCCGCCTGGCCGTGCGGAGGCGTGCGGATCCGTCCAGACTTACAATGTAAGTCAATGGGGACGGATCCGTTTGAAGATGCCACAATGTGGCTCAATCTTCAAGCGGATCCGTCCCCCATTGACTTTACATTGAAAGTCTGGACGGATCCGTCCGAGGCTATTTTCACACTTAGCTTTTTTTTTGCCATTTTAATGCAGACGGATCCGTTCTGAACGGAGCCTCCGTCTGCATTATTATGAGCGGATCCGTTCAGAACGGATCCGCCCGAACGCTAGTGTGAAAGTAGCCTTAGTCAATGAGGACGGATCCGTTTTCACTGACACAATATGGTGCAATTGAAAACGGATCCGTCCCCTATTGACCTTCAATGTAGGTCAAGACGGATCCGTTTTGACTTAGACTTTTTTTTATGAATAATGCAAACGGATCTGTTATGAACGGATACAAGCGTTTGCATTATCGGTGCGGATACGTCTGTGCAGATACAAGACGGATCCGCACCGAACGCAGGTGTGAAAGTAGCCTAATTGGCACTCAAACACACACAAAAAATGGCACCAATAAATATGCTCACAAAAAGGTACAAGGGTAAGTGACTGCCAATAGCTATAATCATACAGTACACCTTCCTGAACCAAAGTTTGGGACTTAACACTGTGCCTGGAATAAAGATTGAAAGACATGTATTAAGTGTAAGGTGAGGTTTTATCTGTAGGTCAGCTGCTCTCACCAAACAGTACACCATGAATGATCCACAAAGATGTTCACCCTATAAAAGTCCTGTAATATGAGTATGGTGCAGTAAGGCATGGTTTGGCATCACTTGGAGGGTTTCCATGCACCTTGGTACATTCTCCACATAGTTACCAACAGTTCTGAATTTGCAGGGTCTGTCCCTAATTTTCTGAGAGTCTAGGAAAATTTGGAAAATGGATTGGTCTTATGTAAGACATGCAAATTACTGGCTACTCATAGGCAAAGTTATATAAGCCTCACCCATAAGTGGACAGCCCTGGCCAGGATTGGAGGTGTTTCTGGAGCGGGGATAACATGCCCCAAATGTACAAACTACAATGTTTGTGAGTATGCCTTCATGGGAACAACTCTGGCTCTCATCATGATACCTTAGAAAATGTTGGAATATATATTTTTATTTTATTATATTATAACCCTCTTTATATTATTTGTGGGAGTTACTTTGTTAATATTAGCAATGATAGGGAGTGGCTATTGCCCTGCCCCTCGACATTGTACCCCTCAGAATTCATACATGATCGCAGCATCTGATAATAATATCGGAGTGTACAAAAACAACTGGACTTCGATTCGCTCATCACTAGTTACTATGACCAGTGTTTTGACTAACTTCTATTTAATCCTAAAAATGTGTAAATTACATTTCCAAAGTTTTATTTGCAAAGTTATTGTGTATTCTAAGCTCGTGTCAAAACTGATTTTTTGGTGCAAAAATAGTGTTTTTTCAAAAGATGCTAAATAAGTCACAAATCTGCCCATAGATTATATCTTCGCCGTCTCATTTGCAAACCCGGAGAATTTTGAATAAAACTTTCAAAGACAATTTCCTTTCACACTGAAGTTTTGAAACTCATCTATTTTTGCATCTCATGTAATTTTAGCAAATAAATATACAGATGTAGAAAGTAAAAGAAATATGCATTTCATAAACAATATGTAAAGCTATAATTTTACTGCTGTATGGCTACAAAGGAGAAGGAGATCAGATAATGTTTTCTCAAACAAACAAAAAAAGAGTCCAAGCTCAACAAAAATATCTACATAAAAATGTATAAAGAGTTTATATCTGCAATCTGCAGTTGTATCAGTATTACAAGATGATTGATGTTGCTCATAACTGTGAAACAATAGAATATGGCTCATATTGAAGAAATGTGAACATAGAATATGGCTCATATTGAAGAATTACCTGGTGAATTTTTATTTTTTACTAGCAGAAGGACCCGGCTTTGCACCCCTGAACTGTGACTTCACAGCACTCTGCTCCCTTAACAGTGTGCCCTGCCCCTTTAAAGCTGACCTATAGCAGCTGAAGAAAAATGGCTGGGTTGTTATGGAAACCTGGTGTAAAACTGTGTATATGTGAAGACTAAGGGCCTGCGAGTTTCTATTGGCTGATAAGGGTCATGTGACCAGGCTTCTATTGGCTAATGCATTTTTTGGGAATATCTCAGTAACAATGGTACGTGCTAGAGAGCTGAGACCCGCTCTAAAAACTTCACGGACACCTGATGTGCCAAATTTTGTGATTGTAAATATGACGGTGTGGATTCCTTTAGCGGACATACACACATACACACAGCTTTATATATATTAGATTTAATGTCTATAACACATTGGTCTCCATTTCTCAGAGCCATGAAGGTGTTAAAATGAATGAAAATCAGATGTTGAATTTAATTTTGTAGTCTGCTTGAAATGTGGATTAAAAAATAATATTGCAAAGGTTGCTATAGCAACAGTCTTTTGTTCACACCAGTGGGCCATTGTCTGCAAGGTAATAGCAGCTCACTAACATCACCTAATCAATCAACATGCTGGGAACAACTTAGAATATCAGAAATATTACCAATGCATGTAGAATGACACTTGGAACACAATGAGACTTACAATAATACTTTTTACTGTACTGATGTTTTATATATTCTATGCTGTCTGTTAGGGCTCTTTCACACAAATGAGTTTTCCATCTGGATGCAACGGATATAGTAAAAGCATAGCATCCGAATTAAATCCTGACCCATTCATTTCAATGGGTCTGTGCACATGAGTGTCGTTTTCACGTATCATCTTTGATCTCAGGAATAATTGCAGCATGTTCTAGATTGTATGTTTTTCACACAGCTCTAGATCTATGGAAATATATGGTGCTTGCGTGAAAAATGGAAAGCATCTAGATGCATTGCGTTTTTCACTAATGGTTGCTAGGAGATGTCGAGGAGGAGATGCAATCCAGATACAATCCAGATGGAAAAAATTGAAACACTAAACACAATAGCAGAAAAAACTTATGTGCAAAACCATAAATTTTTCCCAGACAACATGATGACTAGAGATGAGCGAATTTCTTAAAATTTTGATTCTCCTGTTCGCCGATTTTGTTTGGAAAAATTTGGTTTGATCCGAATAAATTCGTAGCGGATTACATTTTTTTAAACTGCTATTTACTGGCTGCACAGAGCCTTTATAGTGGTGTAGAACACTGTGCCTTGCAGTAACACACATAGGGAAATAATACTGTTAGTCCGTATAACATGCAGATGACAGGCGTTGCACTTAGAATCACTGCACACTTCACTCATTTGGGCAGTCACGGGGCCAAAACTGACCAAATAACTCGCATATGAACTCAGCCTTACAGATGGATGTTAGTGCCAAGAAGAAGTGCACTCCTTTTACACCATCATCAGATTATTCTACATAGATGTCTACAGAACTTGTTCTTTTACAAGCTGATACAAGTAATGCCCCTATGACAGAGTGGAGAGGGTGTCAGGAGTAAGTTTGTGTTGACGTCACTGAATATTTTGCCCTTCGTCTGATCCGTGATAAGAACAACAGCCAAAAAACGGATCCTGTCTTTTGAGCATCCGCCTTCACATGGTCAGCATTTGGTCAGTAATCCATCAGTATTGCTAATGCCAAAAGAAAACAGGAGTGGATCCGAAACAGAGATGACACGTGACTGGAATAGTTGCATGTATTCTGTTTTGTACTCACTCCTACTTTTGGCTACCAAATCACAAACAAAATGTTTTATTTTTTTGAACGGGGGAAAAGAATCTACGTTTATTTAACAAACAGGATATTAACACACATAAAATACAACACAGAAGGGGCAAAACCAGAAGATTTAAAAGACAAACTGGAAAAACAAACAGCTTAATCAACAAGAATGGATTGACGACCAGTGTCGGGGTGACCACGAGGGTAATTTATACGGATCAAGAAATACATTGGGTTGTGGCTGATAACTGGAGGACAGTCCAGCAAACAAGCCGAATCCAGCTTATTCCGTGATGAGCTTGGTTGCTGGTAAGTGAATTCTAACGTTTCTGAAGAAATGCGAGTAAAAACATTGGAATAAATTGTCCACTTCCTCCAATGTGACCTCATCCTTTAATTTATGAATATCATTCCATAAAGTCTTGAAGTCCTCTGCGTGGATGGCATAAGAAATGCCCATGCGAGGTTCTACGGGCATAGAGAAAACAAGCTCTGTGGCCGACACTGATCCAGACATGTCATACCCGTTCCACATCGCTGCTAGCCACATAAAGTCCTGAAAACTGATCACCGGATTACCAAAACAGTCAAAGTTTCTTTGGAACCACATCCTTACGATAGCTGTGAGAGCCTCTGAGCCGTTATGCAGGAAGAGTGGGAGGCAAGTAAATATCTTCGGTAACACCTTCAATAGATGGTCCTCTTTGTACGCCCTGCAGAACCAACCTGTCCACACAATCTGATCCTCTGTGCTTGCCTTGGTGAGTGGATGCTTGGATGAAATCTGTATGAGCACAGCCAGTGGATCTCTGTCCTTTCCTTTGAGTCCGGGTAAACAGGAAAATGTGACTTTTAGGTTCAGCTCTGAGCCCACTTCAATGGCATGACCCTTCTGCTTCTTGGCAGCTATGTGGACAGACAGGTGCTTGGAATACTCTTTCAGTCTGGTGTATGAGAAATTATATATTGGTGTCATGCTGTGCAGAATCCATTGTTTTTGAGGGAACAAAGCAGCCTGTGCAGGATCAGGAGATTCCTACAAGAGGGGGGGGGGGGGGGGGGGTGAACGGCAGGATTTTTCTTTTAGACAAGTTTCGCAATGCAGACCGTCGACGTGCAGAGGTCAAGCTTCCAGGAGGATACCTCTAAATGTGAAAATGACTGTCCTTCGTGCCAATGACCTACTTCTGGCGGCTACCACCCCATTGGTTGGTGTTTGCATATCCTAGCGATAAATTATATACAGTCCTTGTATAAGGTGATTAGATGCCATACATAGGCAATTGACTACAGATGCAGTCTTACAAAATACTCAGATTGATTTTATAGTGAAGGCTAGTAATTACATCTTGCAGCACAATTATTTTTATTTTGAGGGAGATTACTATCTGCAGCAACAGAGCACCGCCATGGGGACTAGGTTCGCCCCCAGCTATGCCAATTTATTTTTGGCTGATTGGGAGATGACCACCATAGACCCCATGCTGAGGGGGGACCTAGTCCTATGGCGGCGCTATATTGATGATGTCATTTTCATTTGGAAAGAAGATATGACCACATTAGAAGTATTTTTGAGGAGTCTGAATATAAATGACAAGGGCCTCATTTTTACCTCAAATATTCAAAACAAGACGGAATACTTAGATTTATCAATTGAAGTATCAGATGGGAGATATAATTGCAGCAATTTCCAAAAACCTAAAGCCACTAATAATTTTATCCCTTTTTCTAGCTGTCACCTACCAAGGTGGTTGATTAATGTTCCCACCGGACAGTTTAGACGGATTAGACGCAACTGCACGGAAGATGCGAAATTTGAGGAGGAGGCCATCAAAATGAAATCCTATTATGAGGATAAACATTATCCCGTAGGAACAATTAATCAGGCTCTAATCAATGTAAGAAAACTGGATAGACAGAATTTTTTTAAAGAAAAACAACAGCTGCAGATTCTTTTTTGGATATCAGATTGGTACTCCCTTTTAACAACAATTACAAAAGGATTCAAAAAATTATTAGGTCCCATTGGCCATATTTACTGAGTGACAAAACAATAGGTCACCTCCTGCCACACACACCCAAAATTACTTTTACCAAAGCCCCCAATTTGGGTTTAAAAGTAGCTCCATCAGTCCCGAATAAAATACAAAAAGATAACACGTTAGGCTCTTTTATGAAGATGAAGGGATTCTATAAAAGTGGAAGGTGCATAGGTTGTAAATCCAACAATCTACCACGGAAAACCCTAGAGATTTGTTCTACCCAGAATAAATACAAATGGAAAATTGAAGATTGTATTTCTTGTAATACGACAGGGGTTATTTATTTGATCCAATGCCCCTGTAATCGTCAATACATAGGACGTACGAAACGCCCCTTAAAAACAAGAATTAGGGAACATATCTCAAATATTAAAAAAGGGTATGAGAAGCACTCATTGTCAAAACATTATAAAGACACACATAATAGTAATCCAGGGAATCTAAAGTTTGTCGGACTAGAGAGGATTAACCAACATTGGAGAGGAGGGGACTACATTCAGAAGATGTCCAGAGCAGGATCCAGGCAGATATATGAATTTGTTTCCTTACTACCGTTCGGACTGAATTCTGACATGGAGCTGTTCGGTTTCATATAAGGCTTGGGCCCCATCCCCGACGGCGGGTCCCAAGCTTGGCCGTTTATCGGCGCTGGGACCCCCCCTCTGGTTTGGGACCCTAGCCAGGTCCGACCATCTCTACGTCAACCCAATATCACTGCCGATGACCTATTTCAACATTATATCTATAAAATTTTACTATTTTATGCTGCATTTTAAACTATTTTACTATTTAACCATTATTTTTTATGCTATTAGCAATTGTATGTAATTTTTAACAATTTTAATGAGGTATATTGATCGAATACAACTATTAGAACAAAAAGCATGCAAAAACGCACCTATGAGTAAAAAACCGCAACAAAAACGCAAAATAACCGCATCATGGCGGTAAATTGCCGAGGACACTCCAATTCTGGACTGTGGCAACCAGGGTTTACATAGTACCCTATGGACGCTTATAAAGGAGGAGGTTAGAAGTGCAGGAGATACCACTGAGGAAGGGATTGGAATATCCCGAAACGCGTCTAGGTATTAGACACTCCAAGTATACCTCCATAACAAGGACTTATTGCATGGCCATGCTTTAAAGAGAAACAATTAAAGAACTGCTACTTCGTGACAATTGAACCGCCCTGACCACCTGAGCGAGTACAGAGACCGGACGGAAGTCCCGCTTGTATCATCGCGAGACTGGGCTGGATTGTCAGAGCCTGCAAGCCGTGAAGACGGAGCAGCGTCTCTAGCAGACTTTTTACAGCGTTCCAAAGAAGTGATCTTCCAACATAGTATCATAGGAGGTAAGACCGCTGACCGCTTCCTCCGGACAGAGGTAAGGCTTCAGCTGCTACCAGAAACTGTCTATATGAATGGATCATTAAACAGCTGAATACAGACAACGGACATTACCGTTTGTTGCGGTTTAGTGCACCATAGACTCGGACGTTTTTATTCTCTACAGGAAACAATTTAAGCATAGTGTGCTTGACTACGCAGGACTCCAACAAGTGTCCCCTTTTTTATTTCAATAAATTTTCACAAGCTCTCATGTATTTCTTATCACGATTTTGCTTATTATGGACATGATTTTCATTTTATTATCCTAATACCAGGAATATTATATTTATCATAACTTATTTATCATCATTGTGTTTTCACCCATTTGTTGTATTACTTTCACCAGGACACCATTGGAGAACAATTTATGCTGGATTGAGCCCCCTTTATTCTATTGTGCCAATTGTATCAGTGTTATATATACGGTCTACCGTTCAAACTATATTCACATTGTTTTAACCATTGTATTTTATTTTAGTGCTATTATTGCCATTTTTAATTATTAATTATTATTAAAATCTGAGTGTTGCCATAGAGTGAGTGCTCGCTTCTTTACTCTTTTCTCATACTTATTAAATTGAGGTGGGGCGTCCTCAATCATTAGTTTGTAGCACCATACCACCCACTAACAGCAGTGAGCCACTCCATTCAATCAACCAAATTATATTCCCGTTCACTGACTTTAAACAGAGATATTGTCATGCCCCACTCGGCCAGGATTGCAGCACAAGTTTAGTGGTTGCTTTGGAGCCGTGCTGGATCCGCCTCTCTTCAGGTGCACTGGGTGGGGTCATTAGTTTAAATAGCACACTGCCCAGTGCCCTGAGCGGATTATACTGTTCATTCTGGTCTGGGAAGCTTGGAGGGAAGGTTGGCTGTAAGTTCCTGCTCTCAGAGATAAGTGTCATTTCCAGTTCGGTTGTTTGTGTCTTCTATTCCATCCAGGTTCTGTGTGAGCAGACTGCTCCTATCTCCCCACTTCCCCATCTTAGGGAGTTCAGGGTTTTGTCAGCCCAGGCTGGAGGACACTAGCACAACTAACTTCAAGGTCTGCTGTGGGCTGAGCAGTGCAGGGAAAGAGGTCAGGGATAAGCTAGGAGGTGACCCTTCCCCTGTCTCTCGTCCAGAGCCTGGTTGGTGTGTTATCTTTTGTACAAAGTGTACGTCCGCCGTGACAGAAATTGACAGGCAAACGTATCAAACTCTGCCACCATCTTTCTAGGTGCCACATCTCCATTCCCCTGACCAGCCAGATTTGCCATCATCTATTCCAGGACATGAAGCAGTGGAATTACATAGTTCATCCCGTAGTCGTGGTGACTGACAGATAGCGTGGCCTCCTCAAAGGGCCTGAGCAAACGGCAGGTGTCACGCATGAGCTGCCACTGGCTGACATCGAAGTTACACAGGGACTACTCCTGTCCGCTTTGCTCATCAGAAAATCGGTTATGGTCTTTCTCTGCTCATACAGTTGGTTCAACATATGAAGGGTAGAATTCCAATGGTTGGAAACATCGCATCCCCCAACATCGCATGTTGGGGGATGCAGTTCTGCCACTGCAGCTCAAGGAGGGTGTGCTTTGCGGTGTACGAATAGCTGAAGTGCATGCAAAGTATCCTGGCCATTTTTAGGATGTCTTGCAGATGGGTGGATGACTACAGGAACCGCTTGACAACCAGATTGAACACGTGTGCCGTGCAGGGCACATGGCTCATCCATCCTTGATGCAGCCCCGACACCATGTTCTTCCCGTTGTCTGTCACAATGGTTATGATTTTGAGTTGTCGCGGAGAAAGCCAGGATTTGATTTCTTGCTGAATGACATGGAGCAGTGCCTTCCATTTGTGATTCCGTTCGCCCAGGCAAACCAGGTGCAGAACAGCATGAGAGTGATGAAAGGGGTCACACATGGCTTGCATACACTACATGCCTCCAACATAATTGTTGTATCTCTACATGAAAATAATGTATTTGGTGTAAATCGCGAGAGAGGCATTGCTGGAGACATTGACTTCACAAGAGATACAGAGCAGCGGAGTTTACTTTGAAATTTAAAATTTCAACACTGCGTAATTCAGCCTATACAGCAAAAGGAAGTGTACAGTCACCAATCAATTTTCCCAAAAAAAAGCCTGTTTCACATAACACATCTCACCACTACATAATTCAACCCATACCAGAAAAGGAGATGTGCATTCACCCATACATTTTGCGAAAAAAAGCCAGTGTCACAGAAAGAATGTCACCACTAAGTAAGTTGCTCCATACCGCAAATGGAGGTGTACATTCACTCTTACATTTTGCGAAAAAGAGCCACTGTCACAAAAATAATTTCACCACTAATTAAGTCAATCCATACCTCAAAAGGAGGTGTACATTCACCCATACATTTTCCAAAAAAGAGCCAGTGTCGCAAAACAAATTTCACTGCAAAAAGGGCTTTGCCACATATAACTGCACTGCTGAATGGCAAGTAGGCCCTTAATTAACCACTTCAACCCCCCTAGCTGAAACACCCTTAATGACCAGGCCACTTTTTACACTTCTGCACTACACTACTTTCACAGTTTATTGCTCGGTCATGCAACTTACCACCCAAATGAATTTTACCTCCTTTTCTTCTCACTAATAGAGCTTTCATTTGGTGGTATTTAATTGCTGCTGACATTTTTACCTTTTTTGTTATTAATTAAAATTTAACTATTTTTTTTGCCAAAAAATGACATTTTTCACTTTCAGTTGTAAAATTTTGCAAAAAAAATGACATCCATATATACATTTTTCGCTAAATTTATTGTTCTACATGTCTTTGATAAAAAAAAAAAAATGATTGGGTAAAAAAAAAAATGGTTTGGGTAAAAGTTATAGTGTTTACAAACTATGGTACAAAAGTGTGAATTTCTGCTTTTTGAAGCAGCTCTGACTTTATGAGCACCTGTCATGTTTCCTGAGGTTCTACAATGCCCAGACAGTACAAACACCCCACAAATGACCCCATTTCGGAAAGTAGACACCCTAAGGTATTCACTGGTGGGCATAGTGAGTTCATAGAACTTTTTATTTTTAGTTACAAGTTAGCGGAAAATGATGATTTTATTATTTAATTTTTCTTATAAAGTCTCATATTCCACTAAATTGTGGCAAAAAAAAAAAAACTTCCATGAACTCACTATGCCCATCACAAAATACCTTGGGGTGTCTTTTTTCCAAAATGGGGTCACTTGTGGGGTAGTTATACTGCCCTGGCATTTTAGGGGCCCAGATGCGTGAGAAGTAGTTTGAAATCAAAATCTGTAAAAAATGACCGGTGAAATCCAAAAGGTGCTCTTTGAAATGTGTGCCCCTTTGCCCACCTAGGCAGCAAAAAGTGTCACACATGTGGTATTGCCGTACTCAGGAGAAGTTGGGGAATGTGTTTTGGGGTGTCATTTTACATATACCCATGCTGGGTGAGAGAAATATCTTGGCAAAAGACAACTTTTCCCATTTTTTTATACAAAGTTGGCATTTGACCAAGATATTTATCTCACCCAGCATGGGTATATGTAAAATGACACCCCAATTTTTTTTTCTAAATGGAGCCTTACAGGGGGTGATCAATGACAGAGGGGTGATCAGGGAATCTATATGGGGTGATCACCCCCTTGTCATTGATCACCCCCCTGTAAGGCTCCATTCAGACATCCGTATGTGTTTTCCAGATCCGATCCAGGTATCCGTGGATCCGTAAAAATCATACGGACGTCTGAATGGAGCCTTACAGGGGGGTGATCAATGACAGGGGGGTGAGCAGGGAATCTATATGGGTGATCACACCCCTGTCATTGATCACTCCCCTGTAAGGCTCCATTCAGACGTCCGTATGTGTTTTGTGGATCCAATTCATGTATCCGTGGATCCGTAAAAATCATACGGACGTCTGAATGGAGCCTTACAGGGGGGTGATCAATGACAGGGGGGTGATCAATGACAGGGGGGTGATCAATGACAGGGGGGCGATCAGGGAATCTATATGGGTGATCACCCTCCTGTCATTGATCACTCCCCTGTAAGGCTCCATTCAGACGTCCATATGTGTTTTGCTGATCCGATCCATGTATCTGTGGATCCTTAAAAATCATACGGACGTCTGAATGGAGCCTTACAGGGGGGTTATCAATGACAGGGGGGGGTGATCAATGACAGGGGGGTGATCAGGGAGTCTATATGGGGTGATCAGAGGTGATCAGGGGTTAATAAAGGGTTAATAAGTGACAGGGGGGTGTAGTGTAGTGGTGTTTGGTGCTACTTTACTGAGCTACCTGTGTCCTCTGGTGGTCGATCCAAGCAAAACGGACCACCAGAGGACCAGGTAGCAGGTATATTAGACGCTGTTATCGCCGCTGGCAGGCTGGAGATCCTGTCTCTTACCTTCCGATCCTGTGAACGCGCACGCCTGTGTGCGCGCATTCACAGGAAATCTCGGCTCACGCGAGATGACGCGTATATGCGTCACTCTGCGCAGAGCTGCCGCCTCCGGACCGCCATCCTGCGTTAGGCGGTCCGGAGGTGGTTAAGAGGGGTTGCACATGGCTTGCATACACTACATGCCTCCCACATAAGTTTTGGATCTCTACATGAAAATAATGTATTTGCTATAAAACGCAAGAGGGGCATTGCTGGAGACATTGACGTCACAAAAGATACAGAGAAGCGGAATTCAGCCACCTCTATTTGCTTCCCGCCGTTTACTGCTCCTGAATTAAAATTGGGGAAATCAGCTTCACCTTCTTCTGATGTGTATGCCTACGGAGTCCTTTTGTTATGGCTTTGCACAGGGAGCAAGATTGTTACGCACAATTCTAATGGAATTCCTGATCTCTAGAAACTGGACTTGGACTCCACAGCAGAGGCTCTCCTCTCATGTCTTGTGTGCTGTGGAGATTGAATGCAGATGGAGCAGATAAAAACACATGAATGTTTTCAACTTAGTGAAGCTGCTTGATTTAATTGTGAATAGATAGTAAAGGGAAAGTCTGCTGGTGTGTTGTCACCAGCGTTTTCATTATGTTTACTGCAGGACCCGCGACAACATAACTCAGGCCATACTGCAAAAGGAGCTGTACAATCACCCATCAATTTTCCCAAAGAAAAATTGGTTGAAATAAAAATTTTCACCAAAGAAAGGATAATGGAATTTGGTTCATACAGAAGAAAGTCTATCACCCATAAATTTTCAACAAAAAAGCCTGTTTAACATAAAAAATTTCACCACTTCGTAATTTGGTCCATACCGCAAAAGGAGTTATGCAATTGCAGTGTCCCACTCATTGATGGTCGTGGGCACTTCAAACTGTTGTATATGCCTATCTAATGTATTTCTGTGTAAACTATAAATTCCTTATAATAGGCTGTTTTGAAAGAGAGTGTAATTTCATTTATTCGCCCCTAGGTGGTGTTGGAACCACTTAAATATATAGTCTGAGGTTTGCTGATAAAGTTAGTTGAAGAGATCAGAGTTGTTGGTTGTGGAGTAGAAGAAAGGAAGTTAATGGAGGAAGTGAACAGGAAAAGTCCAGCATGTTTCTGCCACTTTAGCCACTTGGCTATGGCCAAGCTGAGAGAGTGTTGATCAGATTTTCATATCTACTTAGCACAATGCCTATTAAAAAGAATTACAGCTGAACCAATATTTGGATTATTACTTATGCTATCTACATAAACTGTACTGACTATCCTGAGACAATTGATCAAGTAAAAGCTCTGTTTTTTACAACAATGGACTTGTCATCCTTTCTACCACCTTCCTTTGCACCTAACGGTGCTGGCGTCATGAACACCAGGGACCCTGCCACCAAGGCACCCAAACCAACTACACCATCTAGGGCATCTCAACCACCATCTGCCTGGGGATCTCTGTACAAATAGAGAGTGCACCGAGGTATTTTGAGCCTTCCTTCCCTTCACTGGATGCCCGCCCACGGAGTCTCTTCTAACCGTAAGTAAAACAACTACTACCCCCATTGGCCCACCGTAGCTCATGTGTTGCCCCTGCGACCCGGTCGCTGCACAATCACCCATCAATTTGCCAGAAGAAAACATGGTTGAAATAAAAACTTTCACCAATTAAAGGATAATGGAATTCGGTTCAAACAGAAGAAAGTCTACTATCACCCAGAAATTTTCCCCCAAAAACCCTGTTTCACATTAAAAAAATTTCACCACTACGTAATTCGGTCCATACTCCTAAAGGAGTTGTACAATCACCCATCAATTTTCCAGAAGAAAACATGATTGAAATAAAAAATGAAATGAAAGGACATTGGAATTCGGTTCATACCGAAGAAAGTGTACTATCACACAACAATTTTCCTAAAAAAGCCTGTTTCACATAAAAAAATTCACCACTACGCAATTCGGTCCATTCCGTGAAAAGTGCTTCACTGCATATAATTGCACCCCTGAACGGCAATTATGCACAATTTTTTTTTCTATTTTTACATAAAAGTGCAAAAATGAAAGGCAAATATATTTGTATTTCGCCAGTAATATAGAGCAAACTGGGCTGTAAAATATCTCACTGCGCCGTTGAACAGCAATTAGACCCAAAAATCGTTATATTTTTTCACAAAAGGTTTTTTAATAGATAAGTGCAGTAATACATGGCAAACTGGGCTGTAAAATATCTCGCTGCACGGCTGAACGGCAAATAGGCCTTCATTTTTTTAATATTTTAAAATGCTTTTCAACAGATAAGTGCAACAATGAACGGCAAATATATTTGTATTTCGCTAGTAATACATTGCAAACTGGGCTGTAAAATAACTTACTGCACCGCTAAACGGCAAAAAGGCCCACATTTTTAAAAATCTTTACACAAAAGGCTTTTCAACAGTTAAGTGCAACAATGAAAGGCGAATATATTTTTATTTCGCCAGTAACACACGGCAAGCTGGGCTGTAAAATATGTCACTGCACCGCTGAACGCCAATTAGACCCACATCTATTTTCCAATATTTAGAAGAAGGCTTTTTAACCCCTTAAGGACCGGGCTCATTTTCACCTTAAGGACCAGGCCATTTTTTTGCAAATCTGACCAGTGTCACTTTAAGTGCTGATAACTTTAAAACACTTTAACTTATCCAGGCCATTCTGAGATAGTTTTTTTCGTCACATATTGTACTTCATGACACTGGTAAAATAAAGTCAAAAAAATTAATTTTTTTGCATAATAAAATACCTAATTTACCAAAAATTTTGAAAAATTAGCAAATTTCAAAGTTTCAGTTTCTCTACTTCTGTAATACATAGTAATACCCCCAAAAATTGTGATGACTTAACATTCCCCATATGTCTACTTCATGTTTGAATTATTTTGGGAATGATATTTTATTTTTTGGGGATGTTACAAGGCTTAGGAGTTTAGAAGCAAATCTTGAAATTTTTCAGAAATTTACAAAAACCCAATTTTTAGGGACCACTACAGCTCTGAAGTCACTTTGCGAGGCTTACATAATAGAAACCGCCCAAAAATGACCCCATTCTATAAACTACACCCCTCAAGGTATTCAAAACTGATTTTACAAACTTCGTTAACCCTTTAGGTGTTGCACAAGAGTTATTGGCAAATGGGGATGAAATTTGAGAATTTCATTTTTTTGCCTAATTTTCCATTTTAACCCATTTTTTCCACTAACAAAGGAAGGGTTAACAGCCAAACAAGACTGTATCTTTATTGCTCTGACTCTGATGTTTACAGAAACACCCCATATGTGACTGTAAACTACTGTACGGCCACACAGGGGGGCGTAGAGTTAAAGGTGCGCCGTATGGTTTTTGGAAGCCAGATTTTGCTGGACAGTTTTTTTGACACCATGTCCCATTTGAAGCCCCCTGATGCACCCCTAGAGTAGAAACTCCATAAAAGTGACCCCATCTAAGAAACTACATCCCTCAAGGTATTCAAAACTAATTTTACAAACTTTGATCACACTTTAGGTGTTGCACAAGAGTTATTGGCAAATGGGGATGAAATTTGAGAATTTCATTTTTTTGCCTAATTTTCCATTTTAACCCATTTTTTCCACTAACAAAGCAAGGGTTAACAGCCAAACAAGACTGTATCTTTATTGCTCTGACTCTGATGTTTACAGAAACACCCCATATGTGACTGTAAACTACTGTACGGCCACACAGGGGGGCGTAGAGTTAAAGGTGCGCAGTATGGTTTTTGGAAGCCAGATTTTGCTGGACAGTTTTTTTGACACCATGTCCCATTTGAGGCCCCCTGATGCACCCCTAGAGTAGAAACTCCATAAAAGTGACCACATCTAAGAAACTACATCCCTCAAGGTATTCAAAACTAATTTTACAAACTTTGATCACCCTTTAGGTGTTGCACAAGAGTTATTGGCAAATGGGGATGAAATTTGAGAATTTATTTTTTTTGCCTAATTTTCCATTTTAACCCATTTTTTCCACTAAAAAAGCAAGGGTTAACAGCCAAACAAGACTGTATCTTTATTGCCCTGACTCTGCTGTTTACAGAAATACCCCATATGTGGCCGTAAACTACTGTACGGCCACACAGCGGGGCGTAGAGTGAAAGGTGCGCCGTATGGTTTTTGGAAGCCAGATTTTGCTGGACAGTTTTTTTTGACACCATGTCCCATTTGAAGCCCCCTGATGCACCCCTAGAGTAGAAACTCCATAAAAGTGACCCCATCTAAGAAACTACACCCCTCAAGGTATTTAAAACTGATTTTACAAACTTTGTTAACCCTTTAGGTGTTGCACAAGATTTAATGGAAAATAGAGATACAATTTCAAAATTTCACTTTTTTGGCAGATTTTCCATTTTAATATTTTTTTTCCAGTTACAAAGCAAGGGTTAACAGCCAAACAAAACTCATTATTTATGGCCCTGATTCTGTAGTTTACAGAAACACCCCATATGTGGTCGTAAACCGCTGTACGGGCACACGGCAGGGTGCAGAAGGAAAGGAATACCATACGGTTTTTGGAAGGCAGATTTTGCTGGACTGTTTTTTTGACACCATGTCCCATTTGAAGCCCCCCTGATCCACCCCTAGAGTAGAAACTCCCAAAAAGTTACCCCATTTTAGAAAGTACGGAATAGGGTGGCAGTATTGTTGGTACTAGTTTAGGGTACATATGATTTTTGGTTGCTCTATATATCTTTTTCAATTTTCTCATAGTTTTTATTTTTTTATTTTTATGGCGTTCACCGTGTAGGGAAAGTAACATGACCGTTTTATAGATCAGGTCGTTACGGACGCGGCGATACCTAATATGTGTAGTGTATTTTTTTAATTTTTATTCAGTGATAAATGATTTTTTTTTAATCTTAACTTTTTTCACTTTTTTTTTACATTTTTTTGACTCGGTCTTTGGTTCTTGAAGATCCAGTGGGTCTGATGTCTGTAAAATACAGTACAGAACCCTATATAGGTTTCTGTACTGTATTTTACTTACACTGAACAGATCTATGTCTTTAGCATAGATCTGTTCAGCACCATGGACAGCAGGACCCCTGAGTAGGCGTCCTGTTGCCATGGGAACCTTCCCCGTCTGCCACAACTTCGCAGACGGGGAAGGGTGAGGACGGGGCTTCGCGGGCGATGTGCTGGCACCCTGGTATAACCCACTAGACGCCAACGATTATTCAAGGGGAGGCGGGCGGGGTATCGAGATCCCGCAACGCCCCCACCGCCTGCGACACCCTCCCTGCACCACCCGCCGCCATCAAATCGTGCAGGGGTGCAGGGGGGGTTGCAAAATCTTGATTTTAGGCACTCTGAAGTTTCAGATCAGAAACTGCAAAAAGCGCAGCAAACCGCAGGTCTGAATTGACCTGCAGTTTGCTGCGATCGCCGACATGGGGGGGTCACATGACCCCCCCTGGCGTTGTGACAGGATGCCGGCTGAATGATTTCAGCCGGCATCCTGTTCAGATTAACCCCTGGGGCGTACCGGTACGTCCTTGGTCCTTAAGGACTCGGGAAATAGGGCGTACCGGTACGTCCTATGTCCTTAAGGGGTTAACAGATAAGTGCAACAATGAACGACAAATATATTTGTATTTTGCCCATAATACACTGAAAACTGTGCTGTAAAAAATCTCACTGCACTACTGAACGGCAATTAGGACTAATTTTTTTCTATTTTTACACAAACTGCTTTTCGACAGATAAGTGCAACTATGAACGGCAAATATATTTGTATTTCGCCAGTAATTCACGGCAAACTGGGCTGTAAAATATCTTACTGCACTGCAAAACGGCAATTAGGCCTAATTTTTTCAATTTTTACTCAAAAGGCTTTTCAACAGATAATGCAACAATGAAAGGCGAATATATTTATATTTCGCCAGTAATATACGGCAAACTGGGCTGTAAAATATCTCACTGCACCGCTGAAAGGCAATCAGGCCCTAATTTTTTTCTATTTTTACACAAAAGGTTTTTCAACAGATAAGTACAACAATGAAAGGCGAATATAGTTGCATTTCGCCAGTAATACACGGCAAACTGTGCTGTAAAATATCTCACTGCACCGCTGAACGTCAGATAGACACAATTTTTTTTCTATTTTTATTAAAAAGGCCTTTTAACAGATAAGTGCAACAATGAAAGGCAAATATATTTGCATTTCGCCAGTAATACACTGCAAACTGGCCTGTAAAATATCTCACTGCACTGCAGAACGGCAACTAGGCCAAAGTTTTTTTTCTATTTTTAGACGAAAGGCTTTTCAACAGATAAGTGCAACAATGAAAGGCAAATATATTTGTATTTCGCCAGTAATACACGGCAAACTGGGTGGTAAAATATCTCACTGCACCACTGAATGGCATTTATACCCACATTTTTTTCTATTTGCACACAAAAGGCTTTTCAACAGATAAGGGTACTTTCACACTTGCAGCAGAGGAATCCAGCAGGCAGTTCCGTAGCCAGAACTGCCTGCCGTATCCCGCAAAACTTATGGCAACTGATTGCATTTTAAGACTAATCAGGATCCTGATCAGTCTTACTAATGCATTGCAAGAACAGATCCGTTTGTCCGTTTTTATTTTAAGCAAAATCTATTATTTTATTTTCATCTTTTACCTTTTGAAAACTTTGAAAGCAAAACTTTGGACACCCTGCACGGTTACTACATTGTAGCACCCTCTTTGGCAAGTATCACAGCTTGTAAATGCTTTTTGTAGTCAGCCAAGAGTCTTTCAATTCTTGTTTAACCCTAAGTTCACACTTGAGCGTTTTACAGCGCGTTCCTACGCGCTGTAAAACACGCAACACATGAAAACCAATGCTTCCCTATGGGGCTGGTTCACATTTTTTTGCGTTTTACAGCGCGTTTGAACGCTCAAACAAGTACAGGAGCATTTTTTGGCGCGTTTGACGCGCGTTTGGGCCATAGACTCTTTGGACAACACTGCTGTCAATCACCCAAACGCGCGTCAAACGCGCGTTTACTATTACAAAAAACGCGCGTCAAAAACGCGCGTTTGACGCGCGTTTGGGAAACGCTCAGGTGTGAAAGCAGGGTAAGGGATTTTCATTCATTCTTCCTTACAATTCGGTGATATTCCTGTGCCTTCTTACATGCACTGCTCAGTGACATTATGACGCTCAGCGCAGGTCCTTTGGTATGTCTTTTCCACTCAGGATAGACACCTCTGCGTGAGCAAGTGATTGAGGTTTTTTTTCCATTCTGTTTAGGACAACTAGCTGCCATTTTAGGAAAAATGATTCATTACTATTACGACCAGAGGATGTGGATCCTCTGTGTCAGATGATAGAGGAATTAGAGAGAATTAGCCCAATATTGCTGACTGCTGACTCTCAGAGTCAGGACCCTGGTGTCTGCACCAGTTACTCAGAATGCAGCTACGTACGTGCAGTAGTGTGAACAGAGTCCAACAAAGGCGGAGTAAAGTAACAGCTGATCTTTACTGGCAGACAGTATTCAAAAGTCGAAATATATATTTAGGGCGTCACAACTGACCCAGAGAAAATGGTAGGTGCTCAGATCGATATGACACCTCCAATCATGAGAAATAAATATAATAAAAATAGACGATCGGCACTCACTATCCTTCTTCATGCTGGAAGTACTTTTAATAAATCAATAAAAAATAATGGTAAATTTCATTAGTATACAATACACACACTTAGCAATAAATTACACATTCTGTGCTAAAACCAATATACCTAAAATAAAACAATACTGGGGCTAGTATTTGAGAAATAGGTTGTCCATATATGTAAACGACCACCGTGCAAGGTCCCACAATGTCATCAATCCTCTTTATGTGTGACCTTGTACGGTGGTTGTTTACATATATGAACAACCTATTTCTCCAATACTAGCCCCACTATTATTTTATTTTAGGTATATTGGTTTTAGCACAGGCTTTGTAATTTATTGATAAGTGTGTGTATTGTATAATAATGAATTTTACCATTATTGTTTATTGATTTATTAAAAGTGCTTGCAGCATGAAAAAAGGATAGTTAGTGCCAATCGTCTATTTTTATAGTATTCAAAAGTCGCTTGACAGATACAGGCAAAACAAAGATCAGAGCAATACAGCGTGTAGATGTAAGCGGTCTCGTTGTCAGGTAGTGCAGGGTCAGGATCCAGGCAGACTTACAGGTGGCCATGGGCAGATGCGTAGTCAGACAGTGCAGAGGTCTATAATCCAGTTGTTCCAATAAACAGACAGCAGGCAGATGCATAGTCAAATGAAGCAGAGTTCAGAATCCAGGAAATCCAATAAACAGACACAGTGGGCCGCTTCAGCGGGAGTCAAGAGGAACAACAACCACGCTTGGGCACTTCATGATTAATGAAGCTGCCATAAATACAAATAGTCCTGCCTCCAGGTGGGGACGGTGATCAGGAACCAGCTGCCTACTCCTATAAGAAAGGGAGAGGTGCACGTGCGTGCTATAGCGCATCAGATGACACCTGGCAGTGAGAACGGATGCAGCGGTATGCTGGCGGGCGCCTGCGTCTACTACAAGGTAAGCCAGTACTGGGACCCATGGTGCTGCGATGTGCAGACAGCGATCTGCCATCCTGCCGTGTACCCCCCTCTTACGCCCCCTCCTCCAAACGGCTGAGCTGGAGAGAAATTTCTTCAGCAACAGAGGGGCATGAATATTCTCTGCTGATTCCCATGACTAGAGTTGAGCAGACACCTGGATGTTCGGGTTTGACGGGTTTGGCCGAACATCAGAAAAAAGTTGACCCAAACTTGGCTCCGAACCCGAACCCCATTGAAGTCAATGGGGACCCAAACTTTTGAGCACTAAAATGGCTGCAAAAATATCATGGACAGGGCTAGAGGGCTGCAAATGGCATCAAAATGTGGTTAAGAGCATGGCAAGTGCTCTGCAAACAAATGTGGATAAGGAAATGACTTTAAATAACATAAAATACATACAAATAAAAAATAATAATCTTGATCTAGGAGGATGAGGTCCATATAGAGTAGGAGGTTGAGGAGGCGGTGTGGATGTGGCGGTGTATGTGGAAGCGGCAGTGGAGGGGGAGGAGGTAGCCTACACTGCTTTTTGGTTTTAATATATATATTTTTTTATTAGGGTACACCCCAAAACATTGGGAAATATAACCTGTGATAACCCCCTCCAGTCGTGCTAAACACACGTTCAGACAATACACTGGCTGCAGGGCAGGCCAGCACCTCCAAGGGGTAAAGGGCAAGCTCAGGCCATGTGCCCAATTTGGAGACCCAGAAGTTGCAGGGGCTGACCCCTGTCAGTCAGTTCGTGTAGGCATGTGCACATTTAGTGCCCCACTATGTCGCATATCCCCGTGATGTTCACAATCCAATTTGATATCTGCTCTATCAACTTTCAATGTTGGTTTATGTGCATATCATGGTGATCACGGGTGGCGGGGAAACAGGGTTCCAGGCCGGAGAGGGAGCCTGAGAAAAAGATACTACATGCAAGGGAGGTGAATGGATGAAATTAAATGTAATCGAGCGGAAATGTGGGACAAAGTATTGAAGCATAAGCTTCCAAGTTAAGGAGGGGGCGCACATCAATTACCCACTCCCGACTCGGGGAAGTAATGACGATAAATAACAATACAGGAGTCTTAAGATGCCCTGTTAATGGAATGATTAATAAAAAATTATAGGGAATGTCACTGGGGTATTTTGGATTTGTAAACGTTAGCAAGGAGAGGCCCTGCTGCCGCTTTGTTGACTCTAGCTAACTTCTGCCTGATCGAATGTCCCTGTTGACCTCCACCATCCATTTGGATATCTTCTCTATCAACTTTCGATGTTCTTTTCTGAGCCTACCATGCTAATCACGGTTATCCGTGAATCAGGTTTCCACGCCGGAGAGGGAAACTGATTGAATTAGTTTGGCATGACCGATCCCTCACTAAGCCATGCTGATATGGCATTATTTGCTTTTTTCCGTTGAGATGCTCTAAGATAGCGTCTCTCAGAAAACCTTCAAACAGTTTACCCATAACAGATGTTAAACTTACCGGCCAATAGTTTCCAGGCTCTGTTTTTGGACCCTTTTTGAATATTGGCACCGCATTTGCTATGCGCCAATCCTGTGGGACATTCCCTGCCAGTATAGAGTCCGCAAATATCAGAAATAAGGGTCTGGCTATGACATTACTTAATTCCCTTAGGATTCGGGGGTTTATGCCATCCGGTCCTGGCGATTTGTCTATTTTAATCTTTTTAAGTCGCTGATGTACTTCTTCCTGGGTCAGACAGGACACTTTTAATGGGGAATTCATTTTTACATTCTGCATGTCACCTGACAGTTTATTTTCCTCAGTGAATACATTGGAGAGAAAAATATTTAACAGCTTTGCTTTCTCCTCACCGCTCTCTGCGACTCCCCCCTCATTACTCTTTAACGGGCCGACACCTTCAGATTTATACTTTTTAACATTTATATAATTGAACAACATTTGAGGGTTAGTTTTACTCTCTTTGGCAATTAATCTCTCGGTCTCTAGTTTGGCCGGTTTATTCGTTTTTTACATGTTTTATTTTTTTCCTTATAGTTTTTCAGTGCATCCATGCTACCCTCCTGTTTTAGTGATTTATATGCTTTCTTTTTGTCATTTATTACTTTCTTTACAGTTCTATTTATCCACATTGGTTTCTTTTTGTTCCTTAACCTTTTATTCCTATACGGTATGTACCTCTCACAATGAGATTTTAGGATGCTTTTAAAGATATCCCATTTTGTGGCTGTATTTTTATTTTTGAGGACTTTGTCCCAGTTAGTTAAGCCTATGGCCTCTCTTAGTTGGCTAAATTTAGCTTTTTTGAAGTTTGGTATTTTTGTTCCTCCCTGTAGAAACGCTCTTTTGATTGATAATTAGAAGGCTATTGCTCTATGGTCACTATTTCCCAGGTGTCCCCCAACCTGCAAGTCTGTTGTTCTGTCAGGCCTATTGGTTAATATTAAGTCCAGTATGGCCGTCCCTCTAGTCGGGTCCTGAACCAGTTGGGAGAGGTAATTATCTTTGGTTATTGCCAAGAACCTGTTTCTTTTATGAGATATACAAGTTTCAGTTTACCAGTCTATATCATGGTAGTTGAAGTCCCCCATAATAACCACCTCATTATGATTTGCCATCTATCTCGTTTAGTAGTAGATTTTCCTGTGGTCTCTAGTATATTAGGTCATTTATAGTAAACTCCTATTAGTAATTTATTGTTGTTTTTAGCTCCATGTATCTCTACCCACAGTGACTCTACATGTTCATGTCCCTCACTTATATCTTCACAGAGTTTAGGCTTTAGACAAGACTTTACATACAGGCAAACCCCTCCCCTTCTCCGGTTTTGACGATCCTTTCTAAACAGACTGTAACCTTGTACATTAACTGCCCAGTCATAGCTATCATCCAGCCATGTCTCAGTTATTCCCACTATGTCATAGTTCTCCTGACACATATCTAATTCCAGCTCCCCAGTTTTTATAGTCAGGCTTCTGGCATTAGTATACATACATTTGAGAGGTTTATGTATATTTTTTACCCTACACCTTTCCTTCTGAACTGTTCTAGTCCCTCCTTCCATTCCTCCCCCAGACCCACTACCTTGCCCCCAGTCTCTATCTGCCCTATCTTCCACTCCTATAATGTAATTTCCCTCCCCCAGTCCCTAGTTTAAATACTCCTCCAACCTTATAGCCACCGTTATCCTCAGCACAGCTGCCATTTCACCATTGAGATGGAGCCCGTCACTACGATAGATCCTGTAGCCGATAGAGAAGTCGGCCCAGTTCTCCATGAACCCAAACCCCTCCTTCCTACACCAGTTCTTGAGCCATTTGTAATCTCCCTAATCTCCCGCTGCCTTTCTTGTGTGGCCCGTAGTACAGGCAGTATTTCGGAAAATACTACCTTTGAGGTCCTTGCCCTAAGCTTTTGACCTAAATCCATCCCTGTAATCATTTTTAAGGACTCTCCACCTACCTCTAACTTTGTCATTGGTTCCGATAAGGACCATGACCGCTGGATCTTCTCCAGCCCCTCCCAGTAATCTGTCAACCCGATCCGCGATGTGTCGAACTCTAGCGCCAGGAAGACATCACACTGTTCGGCAATCACAGCCTTTGTGACAGATTGCCCTATCTGTTCTCCTAATAATGGAGTCTCCCACTATCAGCACCTGTCTGGCCTGCCCGGCTCTCCTGGTTCCCTGCTTACTGGAGCTGACATTCCCTTGACTGGCAAAGGAGGTGTCCGGCTGCAGCAGTGCTGTCCCTGGAGTGACATCCCCCTCATCTGCCAGATCATGGCTAGCCTCCTTGGCACTCTTCCTTCTACCCCGCTTTATGTTACCCAGCTAGCTACCTCACTTTCCTCAGCCTCCTCTCTGTCACCCTCCCCCTTATCTACCCCAAAGAGTGCTTGCATGGTGAGAAGCAAACTCTTTTGCAAATTGTCAATGCCTCTCAGTGTTGCAACTTGCCCGTTTAGAGACTCGATTTGCAATTCCAAATGGGTAATTTGCTCACATCTTGAACAAAGATATACACCCTTGAATGGCTGTTCCAGGACTGCATACATCATGCAAGATGTGCACTGGACTGCATTGTCAATTGTGCAACACATACTAAATGATGATTACAACAGTATAAAAGTAAAACAGTAAATATGATTTAGACTTAGACCCTGTCTGCTGTAGTTTAAGGACTACCTAGAATTAAGGCAACAACACACAAGGAAATTATATCCAACCTTAGTTTCCTGCTCCTTGTCTTAAACTTATTTTCTTTAACGCCACTTAATAAGAAGCCCACTTAGTAGAGCAAGCCTAAGGGAGAGCAAGCTCTGGAGAGTTCAGTGGTTCAATTTATAGCACCTGGTGGCTCAGACCACTCCCCTGCAATCACTCCCACAGAATCATACTCAGCACCAGAACTCCTTGTCTTTAACGCCACTTAATAGGAAGCCCACTTAGTAGAGCAAGCCTCAGGAAGAGCAAGGTCTGTAGAGTTCAGTGGTTCAATTTATAGCACCTGGTTGCCCATGCCACTCCCCTGCAATCACTTCCACAAAATCACACTCAGCACCAGAACTCCTTTTCTTTAACTCCACTTAATAAGAAGCCCACTTAGTAGAGCAAGCCTCAGTAAGGGCAAGCCCTGGAGAGTTCAGTGGTTCAATTTATAGCACCTGGTTGCCCATGCCACTTCCCTGCAATCACTTCCATAAAATCACACTCAGTACCAGAACTCCTTTTCTTTAACTCCACTTAATAAGAAGCCCACTTAGTAGAGCAAGCCTCAGTAAGGGCAAGCCCTGGAGAGTTCAGTGGTTCAATTTATAGCACCTGGTTGCCCATGTCACTCCCCTGCAATCACTTCCATAAAATCACACTCAGTACCAGAACTCCTTTTCTTTAACTCCACTTAATAAGAAGCCCACTTAGTAGAGCAAGCCTCAGGAAGAGCAAGCTCTGGAGAGTTCAGTGGTTCAATTTATAGCACCTGGTGGCCCAGACCACTCCCCTGCAATCACTCCCACAAAATAACACTCAGCACCAGAACTACTTGTCTTTAACTCCACTTAATAGGAAGCCCACTTAGTAGAGCAAGCCTCAGGAAGAGCAAGGTCTGTAGAGTTCAGTGGTTCAATTTATAGCACCTGGTTGCCCATGCCACTCCTCTGCAATCACTTCCACAAAATCACACTCAGCACCAGAACTCCTTTTCTTTAACTCCACTTAATAAGAAGCCCACTTAGCAGAGCAAGCCTTCAGGAAGACCAAGCACTGGAGAGTTCAGTGGTTCAATTTATAGCACCTGGTGGCCCAGACCACTCCCCTGCAATCACTCCCACAAAATAACACTCAGCACCAGAACTACTTGTCTTTAACTCCACTTAATAGGAAGCCCACTTAGTAGAGCAAGCCTCAGGAAGAGCAAGGTCTGTAGAGTTCAGTGGTTCAATTTATAGCACCTGGTTGCCCATGCCACTCCTCTGCAATCACTTCCACAAAATCACACTCAGCACCAGAACTCCTTTTCTTTAACTCCACTTAATAAGAAGCCCACTTAGCAGAGCAAGCCTCAGGAAGAGCAAGCCCCGGAGAGTTCAGTGGTTCAATTTATAGCACCTGGTTGCCCAGGCCACTCCCCTGCAATCAATCCCACAAAATCACACTCAGCACCAGAACTCCTTGTCTTTAACTCCACTTAATAGGAAGCCCACTTAGTAGAGCAAGCCTCAGGAAGAGCAAGCTCTGGAGAGTTCAGTGGTTCAATTTATAGCACCTGGTTGCCCATGCCACTCCCCTGCAATCACTTCCACAAAATCACACTCAGCACCAGAACTCCTTTTCTTTAACTCCACTTAATAGGAAACCCACTTAGTAGAGCAAGCCTCAGGAAGAGCAAGCTCTGGAGAGTTCAGTGGTTCAATTTATAGCATCTGGTTGCCCAGGCCACTCCCCTGCAATCACTCCCACAAAATCACACTTAGCACCAGAACTCCTTTTCTTTAACTCCACTTAATAGGAAGCCCACTTAGTAGAGCAAGCCTCAGGAAGAGCAAGCCCTGGAGAGTTCAGTGGTTCAATTTATAGCATCTGGTTGCCCAGGCCACTCCCCTGCAATCACTCCCACAAAATCACACTCAGCACCAGAACTCCTTTTCTTTAACTCCACTTAATAAGAAGCCCACTTAGCAGAGCAAGCCTCAGGAAGAGGCTTGAATTGCACACTGACTAATACTGCAAATGCACCAGATGTTGTATATTGCCAAAAAAGGATTTTTTACAACAAGATTATTAGTGCAGTTTTCCAAGATTGGATTTCAATCTCACAAAAGCTCATATACAGTGCTGGTGCACTGAGCTTGCATAAAATGGCCGCCGCCACCCACCTAACTGACAGATGAATTAAAAAAAAAAAAATCGGTCACTGGACTCAGGGTAAAAATATTCTGCTCTGCACCCACACAACTAAATGTATGTCGATCGCTGAGTTAGATTCACGTTCTGAACCAAAGATTCTCTCCTATTCTCTTCCTGAAATCACCAGCCGCATCCTCTCCCTACACTAGTAACAGCAGAGTGACGTGCAGCACTACGTGACTCCAGCTTATATAGAGGCTGGGTCACATGCTGCACTGGCCAATCACAGCCATGCCATTAGTAGGCATGGCTGTGATGGCTTAGAAGGTCACACAGTTAAACGCTTGTTGATTGGCTGCTCTGCAGCCTTTCAAAAAGCGCCAAGAAAGCGCCGAACACCGAACCCAAACTTTTATTAAAATGTTCGGGTTCCGGTCCCGGGTCCAAAAATCTTTACAGTTCGGGTTTGCTCAACCCTAGTTTTAGTGTTTTTATAGTCTGAGAGCCATAGTTTTTTATATTTTTTGGGGCGATTGTCTTAAGTAGGAGTTCTTTTTTTGCTAGATGAAGTAATGGTAAGATTGGTTCTATTTTTGGGGCATATGCCTTTTTGATCGCATGGTGTTGCCCTTTTAGTGATGTAAGGTGAGAAAGAAATGTTTTTTAACAGAGTTTTTATTTTTTTAAACTTTATATTTTTTACTTTATTTTTTGTCCTACTCTGGGACTTCAGCTTTTAGGGGTCTCATCCCCTTTATATTGCATTACAATACTTCTGTATTGTAATGCAGTGGCTGTAAGTGTACACTAACAGCTTCCTGCCTGTGAGATCAAGGGGACTGGATCTCACAGTCTGTCACGGAAGGCAGTCACATTGCCTAAGGAAGACATCAGGCTGCCTTCCCTGCCATTGGGTCCCGCACCCGTCAGGACCCTGCATGTGTCGCGGTCAGCGCTGACCGGGTCAGTGCAAGGGTTAATGTGCTGGCATCAGTGTTTTCACCGATGCTGGCGCATACCGCAGGGGTCCGGCTATCAGTGACTGCCGAAACCCTGCCACTGATTGGGCGGGCACAGCTCCTGCATTCGCCCGATCAGCCCTCCGTATATGTACGGCGCTGGTCCTTAAGTCATGTCCACCAGCGGGTCCTTAAGGAGTTAATGATGGACTACAAATAGATGAAAGAGCAATATGTTGTTATTTTTTTATAACAAAAAAGACCAAACAAAATAAAACTTCTGTATCTGCAGCAGAATTATATCAGTCTTTCGGACGTTGGCTTCTATTTACATTTGCCGTATTATAAAGCTGAATAGAATTCATGCTGTTGAATTTAGCTTTGTTTGTGCTCACAATGGAGAAAAGTAAAATAGAGCTACACGTGAAATATGTATCGTTCGGTTAAGCATCTGCTTTTTCTTCATTGAGATCAATAAATTTGTTATTTTTAAACTGGGAAGTATTGATTGAAAGACCCAGGAACATTAAACTGCTGAAGTATCCCCTGAATTCTGTTCTGGAATTAAAAATAAAACAGTTATTATGTAGCAATGTTTACCAAGAGCAAAATGGACAGCTGACTGAAAATGTAGAAGAAAAATGTGAAAAAAAATTACAGAACTTCACTTTAAAAGATACAATGTGTTGCTTTTGTAGTAATGGTATACAGTATAAAAGAAGAAGAAAGAAGAACAAAGCACTATAAACATGTGTGAATTTGATCTTAAAGGGGAATATTTTCTTATATGACGTTCACCTATGAACAGGAAAATTGTGTTTGGTGAGTCAAGGTTGCCATCATTGGCTGCTTGTAGGAGGAAACAAAGGGGATCATTTATCAAACTGGTTTAAAGTACAACCAGCTTAGTTGCCCATAACAACCAATCAGATTCCACCTTTCATTTTAGACAGCTCCTTTGGTTGCAACAAAGACAGTTTTACTTTACACCTGTTTGATAAATGGTCCCAACAGTTTCCCGATTACTCATACAGTTTATCATAGAAAAGCAGCACTCTTAAAGGGGTTGGCTACTTTTTGGTTACTATTTACCAATGTGTCTGTGAAGGTTCCCATTTATCCAGGTCATGGTATATATCTGTAAAGAATAAATCAAGGCAACTGGACAGTTGCCTTGATTTATTCTTTACAGATATATTTACCAATGTGTTTTTAAGCTGATTATATGCTACTTACTAATAAAGCCTTTGTTAAAATTCTGCACCATTTTCTATATTTAATAAGATAACCAACCTGTTTACAAAGTCTTTTGTGCTGTCCACATAGAGGTCCTGTCCATAAAATGGCTGAAGATGGAGGGTCATGTGACCAGGCAGATCACCTCCATGTGATGCTGTCGTGCCTTTTCATAGGTAAATACATTGATATCCAATTCATTTTTAGTCAAGATGGATGTTCATTACCTTTAAGAGCCATGCTCCACTATAGTTACAATTTTGTATGTCTTGAGAAGGCCTAGATAAGACAATGTATTCGAGTTCTGATGATTGTAGTGAATAGAAAGACTCTAATCTTTCTTTGTGGTTTTTATATTAATCAATATAGGAGTAGATTGATTTTATATTATCAATTTTAATAGGTGTGCTGAATATATAGTATATATATATAAGAGTATAGTCCTCATAGATATATTCAGTTTTAAGATTAGAAACGAGGTATAAACTCCTCTGTCATGTTTAGAATCTGTCTCAGTGGAACACACAAATTAATTATTTCTTTCCTTGAATGGAGAAATGTGGACACAGGTGATCATGAACAAACCCTGTCTCCTCCAAGAACAATGAATTGAGATAGCCCTATTTATCTTGATTTAATTAAGTCTGGTCAAAAGACTTAAGGATACACAAGGTAGTTGACCAAGTATAAAACTCATTGTCTCTTCAAGATCTTCTCAAGGTTTTGTCTGAAACCTTAGATAACATTTATTGCTAGTATATTAGATAAGAGAAATAAGCGAGTGATTAAATTTTTGTATGGAATACTAGTGCCATCTAGTGTTAGGGTAAAATACTAGAGGGAGGTTATATTGATTATAAAGTGAGGTCACTAGTTAATGATAAAACTTGGCCAAGCCCTTTCTAAGATAGGATAAAAAGATGGTATGGGAGACAGAGAGGGGAGACACAAGAAAGAGAGGAGAGAAAAGGGGAGCTCTCTAGAGGGGTCTATCAAGATGGAAGCCATGGTGAGATGTGCTATGATGGACCACCCAGCTTTCCTAGGAGCAGAAGTGAGATTCCTACTAGAACTTGGTAAGAGACACAGAAAATGATATTTCATTTTATTAAGACTAATTTGATAGTGTGGGTGAAATTATACCATCTAGATTGGCGAATAAATACATAATTAAATTAATTGATCATCTCCATATTGAGATGTAGTTTTAGGATATTGTGAGACTTCATTCTACCTGCAGAAGAATCAAGACTCATAATCTAGCAGAGCATTAAATAATTGCTTAGATATATATATATATATATATATATATATATATATTGATAGAACATTCTTCGCCAAGCTAAGTGATGGTTTCCCACAGGAAAGACTTATTTCAAGTCCTTTCCAATTAAGATATGGTCTAGCAAAGATCATATATCCATGTCATTTGTCTTAATAGTCTTACCAAAGTTATATATGTGAAAATAGTCCAGGATGGGGCGGAAGGATACAGTTATCTCTTCTAAGCTATATCCTTGAATGGATTTGCCCATGCCTGAAGTCATGTGATGTGTAGTTGGTTGGAGGGGGGAAGAATGTATTTAGCATTCCATATTGATGTCTAGGATTAGACATGCCCATCCTGATATCATGAGGTTTTCTCTGAACAAAAGTAATATATATACGTATAACTTATGTTCCTACTTTGATATCCTAACCTAATAATAGCTTGATTATAATGTGACAAGTTATTTCCACTCACATGTATTGTTAAGCTTGTAATGTTTTATATTAACGCTATATATATTCATTTGCATGTATCATTGTGCTTATCTACTTATATATGTTTATAATCTTATAACCAATAAATCTGCATATTTTTATAAACCTGTGTATTATTGTATAATGCAGAACTACATGTTTTATCATTAACGTCATCTCACGTCAAAAAGAACTTATTTATCTGAGGAAATAGTCGGCCTCAGATGTGAATTGTATCAATTAGGTTGTCTACGATTCACCAGGTCATGATTTTAAGAATTTATGACAAATTTTATTTTTTTATGATTAATTATTTTTATGACCATAATTAATAATTCTCAATTGAATTATTACAACCCGACAATGCCTTCTCCATGCAAATACACTGCACCTGCCGTCTGTTCTTGTTTTGTTGGAAGTTTACTGCAGGTACAGTGTATTTGAATGGCGGATACATATCTCTCCATTAGTAGCCATTGTATGGACAGGACTAGAGATGAGCAAATCAAAGCTGACAAAGTGGAATTCAATCCGAATTTCAGGAAACATTCAAATGCAAATTTCCTTGCGCTTCGTGGGAACAAATCACAATTTTCCTAAAATTACAGCTACACGTGTGAGGACTGAGTACATAGGCCAAAGAACTCTGAGAAGGCGGGATCACCCAGATTGACATGCCTGCATGCAGACAATCAGCAGCCAGCCAGCCCTGTGATGCCACAGCCCTTTAAATATGGCAGACTTTTTCGATTCTGCCATTTTCCAGCTTTCAGAGTGCAGGGAGAGACATATGAAGGTGCTAGGGACAGCAATTGGAAAAACCCCTATGTTTAAAAAAAAAAAACTGAAAAAATGATTTATAAATGCAGGGAAAGGATAGGAAGGAATCATTTCACAGCATCTTAGTGCGGGGAGAGATGTCAGAAGGCACTAGGGACATTGATAGGAAAGTGATTTACAAGTGCAGGGAAAGATTATTTGGGGATTCAAATAGTCATTAGACAGCTCTGTCATTCCAGCTTTTTGTCATTGGGCTGCAAGTGTTACATTGAAATGCATTTAGTGGTTTATATCTTAGTATATTATTCAGTACGACAAGAAAAATATATACGCATTTCACTTCTGCAGTTATTTCTGTTGAAAGCATAAAGGGGTGTATTTCAGTACAACAAGAAATATATACGCACTGCATTGTTGCAGTTATTTCTGGTGAAAGCGTATAGAGGTGTATTTCAGTACTACAAGAAAAATATATGCTCAGTTTATTTATGTAGTTATTTCTGTTGAAAGCATATAGGGGCGTATTTCAGTTAAAAAATTAAAATATATACGCATTTCACTGGTGCACTTATTTGTGGCAAAAGCATTTACTGGCCTAGTTCAGTACAAAAAGAAAAATATATTCTCAATTCACGTCGGTGGTTTTATGTGTTGAAAGCATGTCTGGGAGTCAGCAGGGTGGCAGCAGTGGGAGGTCGAGAGCCAAATGTGCCCGGGGTAGAGCACCTGCTTCACAGCAGCCTACCTACCCGGGAAGTAGTGGTTCAGGGGGTTCACGGATGTAGTGGCAGTAGCAGTCAGTCAGTGCAGTGGTTATCTGGATTTCAGTACAAAAAGAAATATACATTCTCAGTTCACGTTGGTGGCGGTTATATTTGTTGAAAGCGTTTAGTGGCCTGTTTCAGTACAAACAGAAAAATAAATTCTCAGTTCACGTCGGCCGCAGTTATTTGTTTTGAAAGTGTTTAGTGGCCTATTTCAGTACAAAAAGAAAAATACATTCTCAGTTCAGGTCGGCGGCGGTTATACAGATGTAGCTGCTTTTGCATATCGTTACTCACTAAACGCGAGTTCTTCTCCTTCACTCCAGAAATACACAACAAGGCCAGTAGATGGCAGTGTTAAGCTAAAGCATGCAGTTATGTGCAAAAAAAAGCAAAAAGAAGAAGAGCACAGTATCTGTTCTGCGATGCTTCTATACTGAAGTGTATTATCAGCAAATTTACATGGATTAAAATGGGGAAACCATGTGTGATTTGGGGGCACGGCTTCACAAACTTACATAAAATAGAAAGTATTCATGCCTAACCCTTCTCTGCCAGCCTGCTGGTGGCACTAGAGAGATCTGTAGTGGCATTAAAGTGGGTGGGGGGCTTCACAAGAGCTCTGCCCTTATTTTCTTTGGCTTCTCCCCGCTGTCTGAGCTCAGATTATCTCTGGAGGTGAGGAAGCCACATCATCCCTGATACCAGCTACCCTCATCCCTACCCTGGGCTCCCCACTATCCCTATCACACCGCTTAATCGCCTCTATCAGTACCCCCACCCCCCCACTGAAGATGTCCAGCTGGCAGGATTACATGGATGTGTGATGGCCAAGGCCAGCTGCCATCCAGACACTAACTGTAAGGGCCATGTGATGATGCCGGTGCAGAAAGTGAACCTGCGCATGTGGTGAGGAGCCGCACATACCAGACTGCATCCTCCTCAGCATCATGTACTGAATCCCACCACCGCTGCTGCTGACACCATATTCTTGTGCAAGATAGTGTGCTCTCGTTGATTTCCAGGCTGCACCGGAGGCCTGGCCGATGTGGTACCACCAGGCGCAGGGCACAGATTGGCTCTGTCTGCTGAGGCTCCTTGACAATGGTCGGCCGCCCAGTATTGTTTTGCGTGGAGTCTCCTCTCTGTGTGCCAACAAAACAAATAGTGTATTTATATGTATGTATGTTGAGAATACCCATACAGTATATACCATTCAAATCATGTATGGCGCTCAAATAGAGTAGCAGTTCCTTCCATCAATATTATATTGAGTAAGTACGAAATTCCTCCGCAATATCTATTCATTTGTGGAACACAATGTATAGATATTGCATCCAGCATCTATGCGACTGCATGACCATAAAAATCTCTTGTTGTGTTATGTGACTGCATGCCAATAGAAAACTCTAATTGTATTTTGGTGGTGTTGAACTGTGGCGCTTATGCAATTCTCTTAGTGCAGTTGTTCCTTGTTATGTTACACTGATAATGTGTATTTACTTGTTTAGTAGGTGTAGTTCATCCCACCATATGCAAAGCAAGTAAGTTTTATTAATAGTCTACAATATGATACTTAAAGGGAACCCTGTCACCGGGATTTTGTGTATAGAGCTACTACAGTACAGTAGTTCTGTTTAGCAAAAGACCATACTGTATTTAATTTAAAAAAACATCAAAGACACAGCTCCCCCAACATGTTTTGTGGCATTTAATATGACATGTAGCAAGAGTTTAAAGTGTCCACATACAGTACAGACCAAAAGTTTGGACACACCTTCTCATTCAAAGAGTTTTCTTTATTTTCATGACCAAGTGTGAAACAACTGAAAATATGTCATATTCTAGGTTCTTCAAAGTAGCCACCTTTTGCTTAGATTACTACTTTGCACACTCTTGGCATTCTCTTGATGAGCTTCAAATGGTTTTCACAGGTGTGCCATGTCAGGTTTAATAAGTGGGATTTTATGCCTTGTAAATGGGGTTGGGACCATCAGTTGCGTTGTGGAGAAGTCAGGTGGATACACAGCTGATAGTCCTACTGAATAGACTGTTAGAATTTGTATTATGGCAAGAAAAAAGCAGCTAAGTAAAGATAAACGAGTGGCCATCATTACTTTAAGAAATGAAGGTCAGTCAGTCCGAAAAATTTGGAAAACTTTGAAAGTGTCCCCAAGCACAGTCACAAAAACCATCAAGCGCTACAAAGAAACTGGCTCACATGCGGACCGCCCCTGGAAAGGAAGACCAAGAGTCACCTCTGCTGCGGAGGATAAGTTCATCCGAGTCACCAGCCTCAGAAATTGCAGGTTAACAGCAGCTCAAATTAGAGACCAGGTCAATGCCACAGAGAGTTCTAGCAGCAGAGACATCTCTAGAACAACTGTTAAGAGGAGACTGTGTGAATCAGGCCTTCATAGTAGAATATCTTCTAGGAAACCACTGCTAAGGACAGGCAACAAGCAGAAGAGACTTGTTTGGGCTAAAGAACACAAGGAATGGACATTAAACCAGTGGAAATTTGTGCTTTGGTCTGATGAGTCCAAATTTGAGATCTTTGGTTCCAACCACCGTGTCTTTGAGCGACGCAGAAAAGGTGAACGGATGGACTCTACATGCCTGGTTCCCACCGTGAAGCATGGAGGAGGAGGTGTGATGGTGTGGGGGTGCTTTGCTGGTGACACTGTTGGGGATTTATTCAAAATTGAATCAAAGGCATACTGAACCAGCATGGCTACCACAGCATCTTGCAGCGGCATGCTATTCCATCCGGTTTGCATTTAATTGGACCATCATTTATTTTTCAACAGGACAATGACCCCAAAAACACCTCCAGGCTGTGTAAGGGCTATTTGACCATGAAGGAGAGTGATGGGGTGCTGCACCAGATGACCTGGCCTCCACAGTCACCGGACCTGAACCCAATTGAGATGGTTTGGGGTGAGCTGGACCGCAGAGTGAAGGCAAAAGGGCCAACAAGTGCTAAGCATCTCTGGGAACTCCTTCAAGACTGTTGGAAGACCATTTCAGGTGACTACCTCTTGAAGCTCATCAAGAGAATGCCAAGAGTGTGCAAAGCAGTAATCAAAGCAAAAGGTGGCTACTTTGAAGAACCTAGAATATGACATATTTTCAGTTGTTTCACACTTTTTTTGTCATGTATATAATTCCACATGTGTTAATTCATAGTTTTGACGCCTTCATTTTGAATCTACAATTTTCATAGTCATGAAAATAAAGAAAACTCTTTGAATGAGAAGGTGTGTCCAAACTTTTGGTCTGTACTGTATAGCACATAGTGGGACACTGCATCAAGATGAATCAGGTGTGGATAAGCCAGGAGTTCCACACACCAATGCCTGATGCATCAGACTAGATCAGCCATGGTGCCACACCAACAATTTGACAAAATAAATCAGTTTCTTCTGGCTACCTGCCTCAGCTACTTTTCTGATGGTGTTACCCACCTGATGCCAAGTGCTCCTTATTTCACCCACCATCTTCAGCAGATACTGGTATTGCCACCCACTTCCACAGTAAGTCACCTTGCCACTCTGTGGCCTCCTGATACTGCCCCCACCTCTGCCACCACCTGCAGACCCTGTCATTGGGACAGTCTGTGGTCTCCTCATGTTGCTTTCATCTCACCACTATATCATAGGTCCACTCTGTGGACTTCTCATGCTGTTCCCACCCTCCCTACTTTATGACTGGTCCACTATTTTGGCTTTCGGCCTGGCAGACATCATCATTTATTTAGCACTTCTGATCTGTCAGAAGGAAGGAAAAATGAAATGCACAATAGATTCTGTCTGTGTAGCAGCTTTAAGGCCTGTATGGCCCCATCAGAATTGGCTTATGATTTGGTAGCCAAAAGCAGGAGTGGGTACAAAACACAGAAGACATGCAAATATTCAATTCACGTGTCATCTCTGTTTTAGATCCACTCTGGATTTTTTTGCCTTTAGCAATACTGATGAATTATTGAGCAATAGTGTTGAGCGCAAATATTTGAAAAGCAAATTTTTATCGCGAATATTGGCACTTGGAGAATTTGCGAATATTTCAAATATAGTGCTATATATTCGCAATGACGAATATATATATATATATATATATATATATATATATTTTTTTTAAACACAGTACACATCAGGTGATCATCCCTCCCTTCTTCTAGCTTGTGGGCCAATAAGAAGGCTTTGTCACAGCTTAGCAACATCCCTAGCAACCAATAGAAAAGTTGCCTGCCCCTTACTATTCAAGTTGTACGTATTGCGAAAAAATATGCGCATCATTAATTGCCGAAAATTCGCAAGCGCAAATATATTGGAGCACTCTATCTGCATATAAAGCTATTCTAATAATCTGCCGTGTAAACCATTTTTTCCAGTCTCAGGAAACTTATACAAGCTTGGAAAATGTAGCATAAATGACCCACACCCGTATTTTGCGCGCATTACGTGAAAAATGCATTGCCGATTTTAGCAATCAAGAATATCATCTCGAATTCTGGAATTCACAAATATATGATGAATATTCTTCAAAATATTCGCAAAATATCGCAAAATTTGAATTATTGCCCCTGCCACTCATCACTATTGAGCAAATGCTGACCGAGCAAAGGCATATGCTCCACAGACAGGATCCATTTTTTCTGGGTAATTGTTCTGACGGATCAGAGAATGGGGAAATTTAATCAGTGACGTCAACACAAACTTACTGCTGACACCCTCTCCACTCTGTCGGGAGGGAGGCTCTACTTGTATAAACGTTTAATAGAACAGGTTCTGTAGACATCTATGTGGAATCAGCTGACGACGGTGTAAAAGGAGTGCGCTTCTTCTTGACGCTAACATCTACCTGTAAGGCTACATGCACACAACCGTTTGTTTTTTGTGGTCCGCAAATTGCGGATCCGTTGTTTCCTAGTTGGTTTCCGTTGTGCTTCCGCATCCGTTCCATCTTGCCGCAAATTGTGTCCGTTGGGTGTCCTTATGTCTTCCGTTGTTTTGCGGACCGCAAAAAACACGGAAGCAGGAAATTGTGTCATTTTTGCAATCTCCTCCCAGGATACAGGTATATATGCTGGTAATCTGAGTGTTTGGTGGCCATTTTCTCCAGTCTTTCCAGTATATTGGTTGTGGTTGGTTTGATCGGCTTTGCTACCAGCAAATTTTGTGCTTTCAACATGGAAGAAGACTCTGATGAGGGTCTACTGCACTGGCTTATTGCTCGGCGATGGGGACATCATTCCATTCCGTTGTACGAGGAGCCGAGGAGAAGAAGAAGATTTTGGGTCCATCCCAACGGTGCACGAAAGGACACTTTCATACCCTGTACAATGATCTTCGTCTGCACCCTGAAAAGTTCTTTGCCTACTGTCGGATGTCCGTGTCGACGTTTGATATCCTGCTGTCGTCTCTCCGTGGTGTCCTCACCTTTCAGGACACGACCATGAGGCGCTGCATTTCTCCAGAGGAAAGGCTAATCGTCACGCTGAGGTAAGCAATGTGTTATTTGTGAAACTTTAATGTATAGTGCGTCTGTCATGATTAACATGGGTGTTGTTAGACGTGCAAATGTATGATGAACTTTCCTTTTTTGTTATTTTATTGATAATCTTTTTTCAAATAACACTCATAACCGAAATGTACTTTTGTGTTTGCCATAATCATGCATTAATTGAGTAGTTCCCTAACTGCGTTGCTCTGACTTTCAGCATGGAAATGAAGTGAATGCAGTATGTGTAACTGAGCTTGTTGTAGTAGTGGTCCTATTTTTTAGGTTGTGGGGTGGTCTGAAGTTATGTTCGTAGTTTAATGTTTGAATTATTGTTTATTATTAATGATTATTAATGTTTTTAACACATGTTTGCAATCACCAAAACTAGGTATTATGTTCATAATGCATTTCCTTTTTAAGAGTTCTGATCGAATTTTTTTTTTTCCACAGATTCCTGGCAACTGGTAACTCATTTGCATCACTGCATTTTGAGTTTCTTTTAGGAACCTCAACGATATCTCGGATTGTGCATCACACTTGCCATGTCATCTGGCAGCAACTCCGAGAGACGGTGATGCCACAGCCCAAGGCGGACGATTGGGTTTGTATCGCTGAGGGCTTCCAAATTTCCCCGCAGTTTCCAAACTGCATCGGGGCAATGGATGGCAAGCATATCCGTGTGAAGAAGCCGGTCAACTCAGGGACCCAATTCTTCAATTATAAACATTATTTTTCGGTAGTGCTGATGGCTGTTGCTGACAGTAACTACCGGTTTATAATGGTAGATATCGGGTCCTATGGAAGCACTGCGGATGCTCGCATCTTTAGTGCTTCTAGAATGGGTGAACGGCTTCGTGCCAACCAGCTTGCCCTGCCTGAGCCCAGAAGACTGCCCGGATATGCAGGTCCGCCGGCTCCATTTGTCATCGTTGCTGATGAAGGGTTTGCATTGACACCCCATGTTATGCGGCCCTTCCCCAGACGCGGTTTGGATGACAGGAGGCGTATTTTCAACTACCGGTTGACTCGTGCCCGTCGGTATGTTGAGTGCGCCTTTGGAATACTCTCTAGCAAGTGGAGGGTGTTTATGTCATCCATACAGATGGATCCGGAGAATGCTACCCTGGTGACTCAAGCTTGTGTTGTTCTACACAACTTCATCAGGATTCACAAGGCTTCCTCTTCTGTTGACATGGAAGAATTTTCTACGTCATCAGGTTTGGATTTGGATCTGACCCTGCATAGACGACCTGGGACTGCAGGTCTTGCAGTTCGGGAACTCTATGCAGACTTCTTTTCCAGCCCAGAGGGGTCCGTGCCATGGCAGATGGACGCTATTCGTGGCAGGTTTTAATTTCTTTTGGGCTTGTTTGTTTTTTTTATTTTAATTGCAGATAGAATATATATATTTTATGTTATAGTTGAGTGTAGGGACTCACAAGAGAATGAGGACCCTTGACGTGGGCTTGTGGGCTGAGGTTTAAGAACCATACTCCAAAAATTTGGCCTAAAGACTTTTTGTTATCCAAAAGTTTTTAGCTTACACTGTAACGAAAAAACAGCTATTTGCTGCACGGTCCCATAAACCTTCTAATACCTCTTTGACACCTGTCTACTGTAAATTATAAATATAAAAAAAAGTACAATGTGTGTGTGTGTTTGTTTTAAGAATACATGTTTGGAAATGTAAAATTGGTAATGGAAAAACATTAGACATCATTTTTTTCATCGCAATTTTTACTGGAAAACTAGCCTGACCAATTTTTGAAAACCGACAAGTAATGTCAATAACATTTTTAAAATAAAATGACATATTTTTGTAAAACCTATTAAACATCAGATCCCTTGTGAAAGATCCAGCAGCATATGAGGGTCCTGGCCGAACCTGGGCAGGATCCTGTGCCCCTGTGGGATATGTTGGAGGGTAATTTGGCTGGCCAAAAGGAGGATTCGAATCTTGGGATAAAGGGAGATTTTGCTGGCTATAATAGGGCGCGTGATGGGTTGCTGCCCTAGGTGGTAAGCTGCCTTGTTGTTGGTGATGAGGGCCCAAGACCACTTGCCGTCTCACCCGATCAATTAGGGAATGTATGTCCCCCTGATATGGGTGTCCATACATTTCAAGGACTAACGCGATGGAAGCAATACATGCTGCTTGCTTCTCCTGTGGCACTTGTTGTAGTAAAGGTGCCAGCCCCCTCATTAAGACCTCCTCAAACCCTTCAGCCTTCTTCTGGGCTAGGTACTGAATGACTTGGGAGTCAATCACCTCTTTAGTTGTTAGCCCAGAAGAAGCCTGAGGGGCAGACCTCCTTCGCCTACTCTGTGGCCTTTGGCTATCATCAGGGTTCACTTCACCAGGCCCAGCAAGTCCCCTTTGAACACCTTCGGACTCTTCTTCTGCCAGATTTGTGGGACTCAATTCTGGCGAAAAGACGGCAGGGGTCTCTGCGCCTCCCGGATCGGACTGTGGTGATGGCTGTGGTTCTGGGTCCTCCAGACTGTCAACAGTACTGTTTGGGAACAGATTTCAAAAGAAACATTAAAAGCCAAATAAAGAATCTAGAAATTATACAAAAATGCAAAACATAGTGCTGTCTGGCCAAAATAAAGGGGAGACTACACACATCACACAAGGGCTGGAAATTTTTTAAAAATTTATATTGAAACCATGGGAACCACATGATATCAGGAAATCAATTGTCGTTCTGTGGATGTGTATAGTCTGAAAAATTCAACCATAAACTCAGCACATTGCAGGGTGCTTAGGCCTTTGAAGCATGAACACATGCCAACATATTCTGGAGCTAGCCAGCTGCTGAAATTACGCCCATGTATATACAAAGGTATGTTGCAAATCACATTTTTTAACACGAGACAATCCTGTAGATAAACAAAGCACATCATATCTTGCATGCCAAACCGGAAGGAAAGGTCAGCAATATTGTCATAGTGTCCAATGTTATAGGTATATATATTTATATACATTTGGTGTCCAAAAAATATTAGGATAATTCACTTACGGCCTAAGATCCATCACGGGACGAAGAAAGCGCAATTGCTCCGTGTATATGTAGGGTCTTTTCTTAGGAGCCCCCTCACCACTCCGCACCATCTCAGTGACTTCCCGACGGAACTGATCCCTACAACTGTTCAATTTGGTTTTGGTTTTTTTAACTGTGGAAACAAAAATGGGTACAATAAAAATATGACATATCCATCTCCAATAATACAGTGCAAAGTATCATCAAAAAATGCAAAAACAAAAAAGGCGACATTTAAAATGCCTAACATGGGAATATGGCCATCACATTGCACAGTATAGGACATGGATCTGGAAAACAGCCCAGAGTCAACAGATCACAGTTACATAGGTCCATGGCCCGGCAACATTAAGGAAATAAACAGCAGAGGCATGGACCAGTGTGAGTTAGCTCAGTATTTTCATCTACAATGCGTATTTCCATTATTTTACCAAAGAAATACTATTGGTGTCGCTTAAGACACTGTCACCTCACCAGGCAAAACAACACCACAGAAATATTATGTCCTGTACAACATGCCGTGGCAGGTGTGGGCAGCAGCAGCGTTTCGAACAGTACCTGGACATCAAACGCACTACTAAATACACACCAGGCCAATGTTGAACTGTACATTGTGTTACTGGGGTGCTGCACTGGAGACTAATGTAAGAGAATTGCATTTATTTTTAAATAAGTAAGCTTATGACTAGCCCTTTGTTAAAAAAAACTAAAAAATGGAAGAGGACAAATATATTAACATAGACCCACATGTCACCAAAACTGTAAGGCCCCTTGCAGCCGAGCGATCCTCCCACAAGGAATCAACATTGCAGCACCCATCAGAAAATGATGGGAAACACATTGCGTTTTGGTGATTTTGCTGATGCAAGGAAACCCATACAGTTCTGAAATGTAGTGGAGAACAGTAGCATAAAATGCAGCAAATGTTATCCACTACATTATAGAAACTTAAGTGTTAACTTTGCAAGGCAAACAATAATTCTATAATGCTATCTGCATCCAAACAGTGCTGCAAGGTCAGGCCGGGAGGACCGCTCATTTGCAACTAAAAGGCCCAAAGTATTTATACATACTGTACAGTGTGTGGGAGCAAAGAAGGTGACATGGCTTTATAAACATGATGGTGATGGGGAAATTGTAATATCTGTTACCACACATGCACGGCCCAGACCACAATTAAAGCGTGTCCACAAAAGGGACACAAATCTGACCGCATATAACTACTACAAAATTCATTATTGACAACACAGGGACAATACACAAAAGGACCTCACTTGAACTAACCTATATCCACCTCTGCTGTTGGCACGTGCCCATTCCGATGGCCTCATGTGTCTTGCCACTTCTTCCCAGGACCCATCTTTTTTGAGCCGGTCATGGTAGAGATTTGTCCTTGTGTCCCACAATTCAGGTCGTTCCTGGACTAAACTAATTAATTTATCAACGTCCCAACGGGCCATTATGAAAATTAAAGATAAATTCCTGTCAGAAAAATCACTGTGTCCTGGAGACTGAAATCTGCACTGAACGTGTGCCAACTTCCTGTTTTTTTTTTTTTAAACTTCAAAACTTAAATTCCTTTGTACACAAGTTTCTGCAAAACGGTTCCGCTGAAACAGCGGAAGCGGATGACATACGGATGCCTTTCGATGTGCATCCGCTGTTTCAGCGGACCCATTGACTTCTATGGGTCAGCGAACCGTCTTTTGCGGCCAAGAATAGGACATGTTATATTTTTTATGCGGAGCACGGAACAGGGCAACGGATGCTGACATCACACAGAGTGCTCTCCGCTTATTTTGCGCCTCCATTGAAATGAATGGGTCCGCATTCAAGCCGCTAAAACAGCGGCTCGGATGCGGACAAAAACAACGGTCGTGTGCATGTAGCCTAAGGCTGAGTTCATACTTCAGATATTTGGTCAGTTTTGAATCCGTGACTGCCCAAATAAGTGCAGTGTGCAGTGGTTCAAAGAGCAACGCCTGTCATCTGCATGTCATACTGACTCACAGTATTATTTCACTACCACAGCAGACTATCTATAGATGTTACTGCAAGGCACAGTGTTTTACACCACTATAAAGGCTCTCAGCAACCAGGAAATAGCCAAGTTTTTAACACGATTTGCCACGAATAAATTCGGATCAAAGCAAATTTCTCTGAAAAATTCGTTGAACTGGCCGAATATTTTTTTTTTTAAATGTGTTCATCTCTAGACAGGACCTGTGTGTGGAC
This sequence comes from Bufo gargarizans, assembly GCF_014858855.1. NCBI lineage: Eukaryota > Metazoa > Chordata > Amphibia > Anura > Bufonidae > Bufo > Bufo gargarizans. The sequence continues at coordinate 397,786,627 of NC_058083.1, read as the reverse complement.
GGCACAAAAGACTTTGTAAACAAGTTGGATATCTTATAAAATATTGAAAATGGTGCAGAATTTTAACAAAGGCTTTTTTTTTTAGTAAGGGCCATATAATTATCTCACAAACACATTGGTCAAACAACAATAACTAGAAAGTGCCGTCGTCAACCACTTTAACTATATGTGGTTTTGGCTCAACTAAGGCTACTTTCACACTAGCGTTTTTGCTGGATCCGGCAGGGATCAGTAAAAATGCTTCAGCTACTGATAATACAGCCAACAGCATCCGTTATGAATGGATCCGGTTGTATTATCTTTAACATAGCAATGATGGATCCATCATGAACACCATTAAATGTCAATGGGTCAATTGTGTCAGGGAAAACTGATCCGTCCCTATTGACTTGCATTGTGGATCATGCCGGATCCGTTTTTCTCTGCATCCCATGACGGAAAGAAAACCGCAGCTTGCTGTGATTTGCTCTCCAATATGGAAATGCAACCTAGTGGAACATAATGCTTTTTGGAGCATTCCGTTCTGTTCAGTTACTTTTTGTCCCCATTGATAATAAATGGGGATGAAACGGAAGCGTTTTTCTCCGGTATTCAGATCTTATGACGGGTCTCAATACCAGAAAATAGAAACGCTAGTGTGAACGTAGGACATTCAGGTGTCATGCAGCCATAATATTTCATATGGAGGTAAAGAAAATAATTGTAACAACTGAGCCAGGAGAACAGAACATGAGGATATTTGGCTTAGTACAAGGGAGCTGTATAGCCTTATGTGCTGCCATATAGGCTTGGTGCACATGGTTTGGCCATGTCTATAAGCCCTTATTAGATATCCAGTAGATGTAAAACGGAGGCTAATATGAAATCAAATGAAATCTTTTGCAAGATAGGGCCTTTTAGGAGCCAAGGGACATAAAGTATTTTGTTAAAAGTAAAGGCTGTGCCAATAAGAGAGGGTCACTTCTGAAAATATACAATAAATCAATTTTGAAATAATGGTCTTAAATATTTTATATAATCTATAATCAGAAATAATAGCAATATTTTTGTCTAAACCTTTCATGCCTGTTTATATAAAAAGTTAGTACTATATCTCTGTGAAAGTAATGTAGTAAATCGTGTTCCTGATTTATCAAGGTACATGCTCTCTTCTCTTCAACTGGATGATTGATTCATATGATTGATACCGTTAATTCACCATCCATAATGCAATACAGTCACGTTTAGTAAACCTATTTTCTGCCAAAATCCTATAAAACTAGTGCAAATATTAATGCTGCTTTGTGAAAATCAGAGTTTGTATGAACAACAATTACTTGTGTGACTCATATGAATGTTTTCCGGGAATACATTTATAACAGTGACAGAATATCAGTCATTAATGGATTGTAATCATGGCTCTTGCATTAAGAAATCAGAGAATGGAATAATATTTGGTGCTTGGTGTGATACTGAAAAGTTTAAATTTAATTAAACACATCTGTATTAAAATGCCTCTGAGGCACATGTTAGAAACCAACATTATCATAACATATAATTTACTGCAATTTCATGGTAATAGTGTTGAATGTGAAGACCAATGTGATGATCTTGCTGTTCAGACTATGTACTATTTGATAGCATCAATTTGCTATTTGGACAGAAGGATAGAGATAACAAATACTAAATCCAAGTAGCTTGAATACTGATTTGATAAGGGTAAATGGAAAACACAATCCCATATCGTTCACTATAAGGTTATAGAACACTTGCCTTCCCAAGGACATAAACCAAGGATATTAAAAATATACGTATATTCATCCACATTTATGTATTCTTGCTTGGTATAGGAAACAGAGCACCAAATGTTCCCTATTTGAGAACAGGCCAAACAGAGTATTTTGGAGCTCTTGTTTCTCAGCAATCTAAAAAAAAAAAAAAAATAACAACAGTTTTTGTAACAGTTAAAGGTTTAAACATATGGGATCAGAGGTCTATCTTATCCTGGCTATTATAGTGGTAGCCAACCATAACCACACAATGCTACTGCTGCTGATTACACGGTCACAAATCTTCAAGTAAGGCTGGTTTCACATCTGCGGCACAGTTCCCCGGTAGGCTGTTCCAGCAAAGAACAGCCTGCCGGAGTTCTTTGAATCCAACATTGCCAAATAGTGCCTCCTGTCGGAATTCGACCAGACAGAAACCACAGAGCACATTCCCAGCATTCTCTGCTGGAACAACCTGCTGGAGAGCTGTGTAGCAGATGTGAAAGTTGCCTAAGTATACGGCATGATGGTCTACTTATTTCAAAATGCACCTAGGAGTTAAAGGGGTATTCTGGTTTCAGGAAATTGATTACCTATTCTCAGGATTTCAGACTGGTGGAGGTCCGACTCTCAGCACCCTCGTTGATCAGCTGTTTGAAGGGGCTATGGCTCTAGTGCAAGAGCTGAACTTTCTTCAATAATTACCTGCATGCTGTCTAATTTATTGTGGTGGTACAGTGTAATTACAGCTATTCATCCCACTTAAAGGGGTTGTCCAGGTTCAGAGCTGAACCTGGACATCCCTCCATTTTCACCCCGGCAGCCCCCCTGACATGAGCATCGGAGCAGTTCATGCTCCGATGCTCTCCTTTGCCCTGCGCTAAATCGCGCAGGGCAAAGGCATTTTTCAGAGTTCCGGTGACATACCGGGCTCTCTATGGGGCTGACAGGCAGCCCGGTGACGTCACCGGCACTGATGGGCGGGATTTGGCTCTGCCCTAGCCAGTAAAACGGCTAGGGCAGAGCTAAAGCCCGCCCCTCAGAGACGGTGACGTCACCGAACACACTGCTGGGCGGAAGTTACCGCCCGGCAGTGTGTTATTGAAAACACAAGAGCCTGTGCCCTGCGCGATCTAGCGCAGGGCACGGGAGCGCATCGGAGCATGAGATGCTCCGATGCCAGGCTCAGGGGGGCTGCCGGGGTGAAAATAAGGGTATGTCCGGGTTCAGCTCTGAACCCGGACAACCCCTTTAAGGGAAACTGTAATAACACTGTACTACTCTACAATGTAGACAGCACGCAGATAAAAATAGAAGAGAACGCAGCTCTTGCACTAGCACTGCAGCCCATTCAAAAATCTGATCAGCGGGGATGCTGAGAGTCAGACTCCCACTGATCTGATATTGATGGCCTATCCTGAGGACAGGTCAGCAATATTAGAAAACTGAAATACTCCTTTAACCTGCAATTGTAATACAATACCATTGTCACTAGCCACTGAGCAACATTCCCAACTTGTATTGCTAAATTTTAGATTGAGAACTATTCCTAGCAGCTTACTGAAAGCTTCATCCATTTTTCCATTAGCGTTTATAAAGACAGGGACTTTAGCACAAAAATGAACTTTATATGTTTCATCTG